>NC_092577.1:31339397-31461897 GCF_037975245.1 Apostichopus japonicus
GGTCTCCCACCACTGGCTAATATCATTCAGAAGAATTTTCACCTACTTCAAGGCACCGAACGCCTGAAATCAGTATTCCCAGAATTACCTGTCATCGCTTTTAAAAGACCAGCAACCTACGGGATATCTTAGTTCGGGCATCCTTTCGGGATGACACCCCATCAGGGGAAAGCAAAACAGAAACTACAGGATCATCGCCCTGTACACAAAATTGCAAAACGTGCTTACTTGTCGATTCGACCGGGGCCTTTCAGAGCAACCAAACCAAACGCACGTTCCAAATTCGGCACAAAATTAACTGCCTATCCAAAAATGTCATTTACCTCATCTACTGCAATATTTGTAACTTACAATACATTGGAGAGTCAAAAAACACTCTTAGAATGAGAATGACACAACATAGATCGGCGATCAAAACAAAAAAGATCTACCAACCTGTTGCAAATCACTTCAATCTCCAAAATCATTCAATTGAGAATTTGCGTGTTATTGCCATTGACCAGAACGATTCTTGGAGAGATAAATCTAGGAAAGCGAAAGAAAATTTCTGGGAACTAAACCTAAAGACCACGGCACCATTCGGTTTAAACATCAGAAACGATTTGCCGTCCCAGATAAACCAAAACAATTCCTTTACAATTACGACGGAATCGGATTAAAATAATCCGACGCGGATTAAAATAATCCGAATTTCTAAAACTTCTGCTCTATTCAGCAGAAATCAGTAAGTCGCTTTGCCTTTACAACCATGCCGACATCTTCTCTATAAAACAGTTTCAATTCCTGCTACTCCTTGTCACTTTCGGTGATCATGCACTGAAGAAGAGCTAGTTTTGCTCGAAAGCTCTGCAAAAACCAAACATTGGCTGTTTTACTTCCAATCACTTACCTAATTCAATTATTGTATCTCACTCGAGATCCAGCCTTTCTCTAAATGCAGCATAGTTGTTTAACAGTTTTTCCGTTATTCCTATATATATATATATATATATATATATATCGTTATGTCTCAAGAAATGGGCACTTTAATAAAATAAAAAGGTGGATTTGGAATTGCTAAAATGGAAAATAGTACTTTCCATTAACCAAAAACAAGAGGACACTTCTAATTTATGTATAGGGGCACTTCTGAGTATTTTCATAAAAATCTAAGGGGGTGGGGGGGGGGAGTAACGGGGCGGAAGAGAAAGAAATACGTTCCCCTTCCTAACGCCGGCTCCTTTCGCCGTTGCAATTGATCAAGCTGAAACTCCTCAAACATGTTTCCACTAAATGAACAGTAATTAACCCTTGATTAATTAAAACTTTAATTTGATCACACAACCGATTCTCATGCATGACTTTATCAGTTAAAATTGGTAAAGGTGAGTACCCGTTAATCAGTTGAACTGACGTGTGTTATCATTTCTTAACACGTGTTACATTTATGACTATAGTTGCTACTGAGAAGGACTTACAAACAGAAAATAGTACGAAACACACAATCCTGTGCATAATTATTGACTGGACTCACTAGGCTACTCTAAAGATTTCGCCAACAATTTCGTCCACATTATAAAAAGAAAGTCCGGGATGACACTTTATTGCAAAACGCTTAAAATCTGCAATTTGAGCCATCTTGTCTAGTCAAACATAGGGGCAGATGTTTAGACCCCTAACCAGTCGTTAGTTGACACAGCCTTTGAGTAATGATTCTATCTGCTAATAATTTTTCCACTGAGTAGCATCTGCTGACAGGTCTTATATGTGTTACCAATGTTATAACACACTTCGGTTTGTACTGAGTAACGGTTGTCTCGTATTCACAGTACAAACTGATCATGCCATGTATATTGGATGCACAGTTGCATGACAGGTCTAACATGTGTTACTGTTTTATAATAAACTTCGGTTTGTACTGAGTAACGGTTGTTTCATATTCAGAGTACAAACTGATCATGCCATGGCCATTCTGTGGATCACAAAGTTTTGGTTGCCAATCGATACCGTGCTACTTTTAGCGAATAATCACTAAACAAAGGGTAATTTCATTGTTTAAGACTTTAACATTTTTCTTCGCTATTTGAATTTGACCAATAATATTTGAAACTGACTGTAAGTGAAACCAATGGTTTGTACAAGCTACCCGTTTTTTTGTAAGTAAGTAGTTTTAGAAACATTATCAAGCTCAATTAATTAATTAAGAATCGATTAATAAGATTCGTCTACTCTCCTTCACCCTCTCTCGCTTCTTCATCCAATTCACTGCAGGCCGCGAAATTCTGTCACATGCCTACCCGAAGATTTTAAAGGATTGGTTCAGGTGTTTGACATGTCTATTTTGTATGAAAGAGCACAAAAATACAAAAAGAACAGTGAAGAAACTACCATGATAGCATGCTCTGTTAAGGAGATATGACACTTTGAAGATATCAAAATTTCTTTGAAAATGACTGGTGTGGAAAGACTTATTGTGAGGGTGTGATGTCACATCCTCACTTCCTGTGTGAATATATTTCTTTAAAAATTATTTACATTTTTTAACACATTTGAAAATAATATAATCAAAAATTCTTCAGATGTGTTTAATATCAAATACTTCCTTTGACAAATATGAGATCTCCTGACATATCTTTTGGTTGAAAGTCATGAAATCTCACAAAATATTCAGAAAAACAAAGACTTTTCAGGAATGTGAGGATGTGACATCACAGCTAGTCTGATTTCAGCAGTTTCTACACAATCTGATAAAATCTGATTAGCAACTTGAGTACAAACGGTGACGCAAAACTTTTGCACGAGACTTTTACATAATGATAGATTGCAGTGAGTGACATATATTTAATGTACTTTTCCTCTCTTCACTGTATAGTTTCCCTATTGCAATGTAAGTGCTAACCACACCCACGGTCCTTGGTTCTGCAACAAACCGGAAAACACCAATATCACCTGTCACGATTGGACAGAAAGCAGCTTTGACATGTCAAAATCATCCGAAAATTTACGACATTTACTAACGGATGTAGAATACACAGCTCTTGAAAGGTAATTTCATTCAATTTTTAGTTTTAAACGTGTACAAAGGGAATCTTACACTACATCAAGTCACTTCAACTCAGAGTAATTGATGAAGGACCGAAAATGCAAAATATATTGTACACAAATCAGCATTCCTGCAGTTTGTCAAGTATGAGTCCTGTATCACGTTTGTTTTTCTTTTTATGCCTCTAAACTGTTTTTTTTTCGGCCGATAATTGTGTAAGGCCTTACCCTTATGTTTTTTCTTCTTCAAAGTTTGGCTAAAATCGTGTTTTTTTTTTATTTCTTTCCAATATCACGCGTGAGGTCGGTGGGCCCTTCTAATTACCTGTCAGTCGATAATAAATCAATATCCGTCCTCAGTTTGCATGATCCTCAGTTTGCAATTTCATGACAAAATATCAAATATCAGTTTAATATATTTAGAGACTTAAAATTCCATAGAATGTCACTTTTAAGTCAGGACAACAGTCTTGTGAGCTCTGGGAATCCAAAAACGAGCATCGCAGTTGAAATTTGAAAACTTTTATATCGGCCGATATTTTTTGTAAGCCTTAAATTTGTAACCCTTATGGTTTTCTCAAATTTTGGCCAAAATCGTGCTTTTTTTATTATTTCTTTCCAAAATCACGCGTGGGATCGATGGCGCCCTTCTGGTTACTTGCCATTCGATAATAATCCCAACATTGGTCCCCAGTAGGCTTAACAGAGGAATTTCATGACAAAATTTCAATTATCATTTTAATAGTTAGAGGCTTACATGGAAGCACTACAACGATAAAATATAAATAGATAAGCTCGCTCACAAAATTAATAATGATCTGATTATATTTTTGTCCTTTTCTTCAGGACAAAGATTCCACTGACTACCTTACCAATGCCATCATTCAAAGTAGAAGCCTCGAACATTACGTCATCATTCACGACTTCTCAATTACCTCTCTGTACTTTTCAACCAGTTCCATCGGGAATTGCCACTCGAGGTTTCTTTCGGAAGAATATTTGGCAACCTTTTGACTGTCGGCTTACTAACTTTAAATCAGAACAGATAAAGTCTTGTCTAAACGGAAAATCTATGCACTTCTTTGGTGACTCTACAGCAAGACAACTATACAAATACGTAGAAGTGCTAATAAATTGCACTGCCGAGGGAAATTTTTGGATAAAGTTATGCAGCCAAGGAAATGTGTCCATTCTTTTCAAATTCCATGGACCGCCAGTGAGAATTGTGCACAGTGCCCCGATTAGACAAATCAGTTACTTAACGGATGAAATAGATGCATTAAAAGGCGGTCCAGGGGTGTATATAGTCGTCTCTGTTTGGGCACACATAGGAATGCCTGATGGACATTTTTACAAAGCTCGTTTAATTTCTATCAAAAGTGCGATAGATAGATTACTTCAAAGGAGTCCTGAGACTCGAATAATCGTGAGAAGTGCTAATACCAGAGATCACTCGATCGGGGCATTTCTATTGGTCTCTAGTGACTGGGTGGCGTTAAAAGGTGAGAGGACCCTTAGAGAAGTATTTAGTAAAGATGAACGGATTTCTTTCTTAGATGTTTGGGACATGACACTTGTACAGCAATCCCATGATTACATTCACCCACATTTGCCCACGTTGGTCCAGACAATCAATTATTTGTTCACAATGATATGTAAGTGATATGTCATTTACAACGAATTCTGGGAAAGCTATCAAGAAGACTTCAATATGCTGAACTGGCCAGGGCAAGGTGGTGGTGGTGGTGGGGTAGGGGTGGGAGTGGGGTGGGGGAGGCTAATCTACATTGCTATGTGCCCTACCTGTCTTTTGCATCATATGACTTCTTTATTCCATGCATGAAATTATTTTGAGTTATTCACTATTTATAACCAACAATATTTACATGAAATGTATAGTAAGTCTCTTTATTATTCTTTCCCATACGAAAGGGTAATAAAAAACCCACATCTCAAGTCATTTCAAAAAGTGAGGACATTTTGCGTCAACTATCTTCATATAGTGGATTCTCAGAGGGTTAAAATTTAGTTTGATAAATACAAAATACAACTATATGGATGGAAATTTCCATCCATAAAGTTGTATTTTGTATTTATCAAACTAATTGTTTTTGTTATATCTTTCATATTGTTCAAAAGTTGTATCTGCCTCAGTTGTCATAATTGTTATGTAACTGCAGGGCTATACATCTTTGGGGGGGGGGGGGGGGAGGGGGATGAAGAGAGGATAAATAAACTGAAATTGAAGTTAAGGTAGATTCAGCTCAAAACCACACATTTGAATGTCTTGTCCCCTAACTCGAGATATGGTTAATAAAGCCGACCTTAAAAATCCAGGAACTAGGACATAATAAATATGGTCCGTGATGCAACCATTTCATTATCCCCTCTAAATGCTTTACCATTCTATGAAAAAAATTCTTGTTGATTTATGTTTGAAATGTGAGACATTCGAATATTTGCTTAGCTGCTGCCAACATACTCGGTATTTAAAACTTTTATATAAGTGCAAACTTTTAGTTGAAATAATATTTACCTCTGTAGGTATTTAAATATTATTACAGACAAAATACAGGTGCACATTTGCCACGAAGAAGACATGAACGATGCAATTATCAAATGTAACAAGAATTGGAAAAACAAAACGCATTGTCTTTGCCGTACAAAAGACTTTTGAGGTTGTGGTTTTTCACCAAAGGATGCAGACGTTTTTAAACAGTTTTGAGGAGCCTGCATGCATGCATCACCGTTTTAACACCGGAATTTGCAAGAATGGTTGAAGATCAGTGATTTTGGTGATTGTTCTAAACGGCTGATTTGTACAATCTCTTCGTGATATACTTCATAGCTGTCGACTGTTATTTATTCAACTGAGTACAATATTTCCTATAGATTTAGTGAAATCATAAGAAGCATCATATTACATTCCATCAAGGTATAGGTCATCCATATCCCCCTCTCTCCAACCCGTTATTCGTCTCCTCTCGTCCCGAGAATATTCTTTTGTTCATCGACCAAAGGTACTGGTACTTATGTTGTTTTGGGGTCGGTTGACAGTGTGGAATAGGAAGGGAAAAGGAATAAGGGGGGGGGGTGGCGTGTTAACGTGGCAGAGGAGGGTACCGTATGCAATTGATTCTATATGTGTTTGTTGAGATATCGTATAGTTTACAAGCCGTTTTCCACGAATTCCCATTAAGTCCCCACCCTGCATGAATATTAATGAAGTCAGAGTTCTTGTCGCAAAAGAAAGAGACAGCATGTGATTATTATGTAGCCGTTACATCACCATACCAATTATATACTAATCGGACTTAGGCGCTGAAGAGATATTGACATTTTAAGTATTTCATGTTAAGGCCCGCCCATTTATGTTCCCCACCTCCCCCTTCAGCTTTGAGCGGGATCTGCCACTGTTGAAGATAGTTGTCACTGGCCCAGCTAAGCAACAGCCTAGCAGCCTATTGGACTATATAGAAGTACTTATATCAAACTGGTACCCACCAATTTGATATTTCCCAATACCAGTTTGAATTGGAATAGGCCAATATACGACCATGGAAGCTGGAACACATCACATGACAGTCCATGCACGGTAACCACACGCCCTTTGATGTAGTTCTTCTAGCCTATATAGGCTTTCTATGGTTGTGACAAATAGCTTGATTCAAGGTATAGCAGACAATTTCAGCATTACTTTCTGATGTACTGTATAATGTGGTGCCAACCTGATACATCCAATTTAAGAAACAATTCACCAAAAGTTTTTTTTTACTCCTTCACAACTAAGTGATGAAAAATCGTAGTGTAAATGAGGTCAGATCTAGAAAAATTCAAGTAATTTGATGTTTCCATTAACATTCATACCCAAATATGTATAATATAGTTTTAGACTGTCACAAGTTAACAAAAGATGAATACATGTAGGTCAAATGACACCAAAGTTGTTGTACTCGAGCACCATAACTTCAACAACTTGAATCATTCAGTTGAAACTAATGCTATTTTACAATAAGTTATATTCACCATGATGTCCGAAACACACGGTGATGTCCGAAACATTCTTTTAAGGTTGCTATAATATTTGGAAATTATTTGGAAGTGCAGTATGTATGTTTGTAACAATAGAGCTGGATAATATGCTCAGGGATCGTTTGGCGGTTGGTGTTAAAGACTCTGCTATATATATATATATATATATATATATATATATATATATATAATAGGCCCCCATGAACTATGAGGTGGTACATTTAATTTGGATTTATGTTGTGACATAATACCATAGTATTATCATTCGTGTTTATAGATACTTGTAGTTGTAACATGAGAAGGTATTTGATGCTCTTGTTGATATTCGTGTTTGAAACTATTCATTTTCCAGGTATTCATACTGAAATTGTTTTTGTGTTGCTGTTATTGATATTTCATAGATTGATGGTTTATGTCTCATAGGACGCTATGTCAGATTGGGTATATATGACAAGTATTAATATCATGTTATATTATTGTATCTGTTTATAGCCTACTCTCATGTATATTTATTTCACCTATTTAAGAGGCTGATTTTCCTCCCTTACTTATTTTTGTCACCGATCTTAACCGACGGGCTTATCCATTTCATCCCATTCCGGCCCTCTCGGGCTCATCCCAACATTAACAAACAAGAAGTCTTTCCTTTGTATAATGTTGCTTATAATAGCAGTATTGTTACAAACTGTAGCATACTGTTGCTTAACAGCATCACTGTAGGCCTACAGTGTGAATTTCTGTCAGTAATATGATAAATATAAAAAAAAACACTTCAAAGGTTCATTTGTAACATTTCAAAATGCCTTCAATAGATGCCGCATGTTTGCAGCATAGAACTTAAGTTACGGAGAAATACGACATCCAGAATCAGATGGAGCATTTATTTAAGGTTGGTGTACTTCTTTCTGTACGGCAAATGTACTAGAGTGTATTTCCAAACATTTGCTATAAAATAATTAAAAAACCGAAATGAAAGTTGTATATTCCTACCCAGAGCCGAATTGAGATACTCCGTACGAATATCAAAATACTTGGAATGAGAAAATGATGAGCAAAAACAAACTGTCATTAGTAGAAACTTTTACATTTATTGACTTTCGGAGGAGAACGCTAAAGAGAAAGATGAATTTAATGTATACTTTTGTAGGAAATTACCGGCATTATAGTCATAGAACTAAGTTTATAGTCTTACAAGGTGGTTTATGTTAAACACGTTACACAAAGTCTATAGGAAATATCAAAAACTACATACGAAAAGAAAGCTAAATGCACATATACACACATAGCACCAACTTCCTGCCCAAGAAACTTAGTTTACCTTAAAAAGAAAGCAGAAGAAAAGAAAAAAGAAATATTATAAACATTGGCACCGTTTTTTGACAATATAGTTACTTGCAGCTCATTTGTGTACAGTTAATGACGAAGCCAATCTTGCAAATATCAGATTTCGCCAGAATAATCAACCGATGAAGGAAAACCAAAAATAAAATCCCTAACTACCGCGCATGCGTTAAAGTTGACTGCAATTCAGGTAATTGGGTAAAGCAATGAATGACAATTGCCTCATAATAATACACAATTTGTAAATTCCAACTTTTCCTGATATACGGTTTATTGGTTTTCCTTGACCCTGCATGGTGTGATTTAGAATTGTGTTCACAAAAGTAGTTCAAATTTAACTCTCCAAACCTGTCAAACTACTCGGTCTTTATCATTGCAAGACGTCTCCTTTAACAAGTATCAGTTACGGGAGACGGGAAGTCTCCTTTAACATGTGTAAGTTACGAGAGACGGGATGTCTCCTTTAACAAGTATCAGCTGATCTCATTCAACTCAGGTGCATATTTTTCTGTTGTCATAGCAATCAGTGTGTGTTTGTGTAATTTTTGACGTATATTGCTAATAAAAAGAATGTGTTTTAATGACATAAGAGAGACCAGTGGTATAAATATGAAGATAGAATTTGTTCGATATAAAAGCGAGACGACATCAAGGCTTACGTTAAGAAACAAAGTGGCTAGTCTAGTATTAAAATATATATATATATATAGATATATTGATACATTTTTGGCAGGAATATTGTTATTAGAAGCCATGGGGTTGGTATAGAGAAATATGCAACGATCGCAGTTGTCATGATGAGAAAAAGAATAGCAACAAACCCAAGACATAAAGAAGGTCAGAAGAGAGAAAACACCAATAAATCGAAAGTTTATCAAATAAATGTTTCCTATACCACAAAATGGTTATTGTAAAACACAAAAATACCATTTCTTAGTTAATCCACTGTTAAGCTTCGAAATGTTGTCATTGTATTTTATGGATAATTAACTTTACAACAATATCAACAGTCAGTATTATTTTTTGATCCATGATATTCACCAGTAGTTTTCATTCAGTTATTATCGAATATCATTTGTTTACTACAACATTGGCTAAACAGACATGTATAACAAAAGTTAAGAAATGTATATTCATTTGTACGATGATTCAAGATGGTCGACCATATGAAAAATAATTGTAAATAGTAAAAAAAAAAAAAATTCACCATTCGAAAAAGAAAAAAAATTAAGAACATGTGGAAGACACATTTTGGTAAGTTTGTTAAAGGACTACTACTCCCACCCCCCCCCCCCCCCCGCCGCCCCAAAAGAGAAGAAAGTTAAGCAAGGATTATTTATATATATATAAGGTGTGAAAACAGTTGATACAGGATGATTGGATAAATAAAATATCACAAATCATGCAAAGTACACCGGTAGCCAAACTACGAGATGTCACACAAGGCTAAACTTTACTACTATTACACAATACCAGATAAAATTACACAAACCAACAGCAGTAATATAACAAGCTCATATAGAAATTGCAAAAGAAGAAAATGATTTGTTCCGCTCGTAAAATGATAGATGGCAACTTTCAAATACCGATGTAAAATTTGCTCGCTCAATTTCAATTTTTTTTAATATAATTTTAAGCGATATATATATAGAGCTCTGAAACCTGAAGAACATTTTGCAAAAATAGACTGCTGGTAAAGCTTCACTTTATTTTTTTTCACACACACTGACATATGCATTGAAACTTAGCGGACAGAGAATTTAAGGGCATCCTCAGCCTTCTGTTTAACGATGACAAAAGATAAGAAAGACGAAAAGCAAAAAGAGATTTTGATATTAATTATTCCTTTGAAGACCTTTCCTTCTGCAAATTTGGTGAAAGACTTAGGAAGTTTCCTAAGACTGTCACGCGCCATATCGATTATAGAAAACTGTCACACAGTTCATCAATCCGGGCCTTTGTCACATAGTACATCAATGCCCTGCTCACTGTGACTGAGAATTTCGAGGCAGTCACAAGGCATGTCACATACTGTTGTCACAGAGCAGTTTCTATGCACACTCACTGTCACAGCTGGTTCTGATGCAGGCTCATGGTCAGAGCAGATCAAAGTAAGCTTACTGTCACAGGCCATACCAAACGCAGGCTCAGTGGCTCACTGTCACAGTAATCAATCAAGACTGGCTGTCACAGCACTGATACATGTAGGCCCAGTCACACAGCATGTCAATGGAAGATCTGTCACCGAGGGTATCAACACAGTCTCACTAGGACAGAGCATATGGATGCAGACTATCCCAAATGATATCATTGAAGGCTCACTGCCAGAACAAAGCAATGTGGGCCCACTGTCACAGAGCACACCAATGTAGGCCCGCTGTCACAGAGCACATCCATGTAGGCCCACTGTCACAGCCCAGTACAATGTGTGTCAACTGTAACAAGGCACATAAATGTACGCTCCCTGTGACAGAGCACATCAATGTAGGCCCGCTGTCTCAGAGCACATCCATGTAGGCCCACTGTCACAGCCCAGTACAATGTGTGTCAACTGTAACAAGACACATAAATGTACGCTCCCTGTGACAGAGCACATCAATGTAGGCCCGCTGTCTCAGAGCAAATCAATGTGGGCCCTCTGTCACAGCCCAGTACAATGTGTGCCAACTGTAACAAGGCACGTAAATGTAAGCTCCCGGTGACAGAGCACATCAATATAGGCCCGCTGTCACAGAGCACATCAATGTGGGCCCTCTGTCACAGCCCAGTACAATGTGTGCCAACTGTAACAAGGCACATAAATGTACACTCCCTGTGACAGAGCACATCAATGTGGGCCCACTGTCACAGAGCACATCCACGTAGGCCCACTGTCACAGCCCAGTACAATGTGTGCCAACTGTAACAAGGCACATAAATGTACGCTCCCTGTGACAGAGCACATCAATGTGGGCCCACTGTCACAGAGCACATCGATGTAGGCCCACTGTCACAGCCCAGTACAATGTGTGCCAACTGTAACAAGGCACATAAATGTACGCTCCCTGTGACAGAGCACATCAATGTGGGCCCACTGTCACAGAGCACATCCACGTAGGCCCACTGTCACAGCCCAGTACAATGTGTGCCAACTGTAACAAGGCACATAAATGTACGCTCCCTGTGACAGAGCACATTAATGTGGGCCCACTGTCACAGAGCACATTGATGTAGGCCCACTGTCACAGCACAGTACAATGTGTGCCGACTGTAAAAGGCATATGCCCCGTGGCAGAGCACATCAATGTAGGCCCGCTGTAACAGAGCACATCCACGTGGGCCCGCTGTCACAGAGCACATCGATGTAGGCCCACTGTCACAGCCCAGTACAATGTGTGCCAACTGTAACAAGGCACATAAATTTAGGCTCCCTGTGACAGAGGACTATAAAATGAGATTGCTTTCTTGGTTTGCATTACATGATACACATTTAATGTCCAGTCGTTGACCATAATATATCTGCACTCTAAAGACCCTTTTAGCATATAAAGCATATTAATTAAATTACAAAACAACCTTCAGTTATTTTAAAACTGCTTCCTTGCATTTTGTTTTTTGAAGTTTCATGTTTGCCATAAAATTATTTCTAAAGAGATGTTTTACTTGTGTTGAATTATCAAGTTCCAGTCAATAATGATAATATGTCGATGATATAATGCATCAAATGAAAGCATGACGCATGTTAACAAAGGTTGTTCTCAAACAAAAACAAAAAACACTTACATCAAAGCCATTTCTAATTATGGCTTTCATAAAAACTTAGCTTTTCTTGTTCAAACAAAAAAATAAGCCTTTTAATTACATAGTTTGCATGAAATGAAGTTTTTTTTATCGCATGTTTTGTACATCACCATATTATCAAAAAGTAAGGCTAGAGTAGTAAATGAAAAGAAAAAGAGAAAAAGATGAGCTTTTTTAGAGTTGAAATAAAGGTTCATGCAGACCATGATTTTTCTCTCCAGATAATGAGAGCTATAATGATATGCATGATGTCAAAGGTCACTTGAGAATAATCGCATATCATAAAATGTCATTTAATGGACACAAGTGATGTCACACATTACAAATATCATCAGAACATTAACACTCGTGTGGTAACTGAATTTCGTTTTATTTCCTCTTACACTTTATTTAATTAAATTTTTTATTGGCGCTTTTATTTTATTGGCATTGTTAATTTTTTTGGCGACATTTTTGCTTTTACTCTCACCTCCTACGTTAGTATGAGATTTTTCTCTTGAAGAGGTCAAAGGTTGCTGCTTACTGGAGGACACGTATCTGGTAAAGGTCAATGCTCTGCAAATAATTCATAGTAACTAGGGGAGGGATAAGGTCAAAGGTCCTGATTTGTCTACGTTGACACAGTGTCCTTCCTGAAAATGCCAATTGTTGTATCGTTGAAGTCCTCTCATGGTTAAGCAACAAGTCCAGAAAGATGAATAAAATGGATGTAAAAAACATGGGTGAGACAATGTTGCCTATAGAGACTGGTCGACCTCCAAATTTAATATGGTGGACATTAATGAAATAGATTGATGTAAAGACACAAACATCCAACTAAGATACTGTACTGTAAACATGGTGAGGTCGATTTGTTCACAAAAGAAGAAAGAAACAAAACCAAAACGCAGTCACAATTGTGGTCAAGTATTAGACGAAATAATCGTGGTGACACAATTTTTTCTAGAATACAGTTACACACTTTTTCTTAATAAATATTCTGAAGTGGTATAATATAGCTGCTCCAGGCATCACAAGATGCCCTACCCCCCCCCCCCCCCAAAAAAAACAGAACAAAATGAGTTGAGAAACGTAGGGAAGAATTATTGAGATGGGTGAGAACACGTTCAATATTATCCTCATCAAGAGATGTATCATTTTTGGCAAATTGAGAATTCTGTTTGTTTTATTATTTACTTTAACATCTAATTCCTCCCATCTTTATGATTGAGGGGGGAGGGGGGGAGGAGAAAAAGGGTCGGGTTGGGATAGGTACCTGGAGGAATTAAAGACAGGGTGGCCTGGTTTCGTTAAAATACAATACTGTGTGACCAACCCTCTTTGAGAATCCACTGCTTTGTAAAAAAAGGGACGGGTGGGGTGGGGGTTGGGGTAGGGTAAACTTATGCCTATCAACTATTGGCAGGAAAATTCACACTGGCTTTACTTTCTCAGACCAGTTTACACTGCTAAGATGGGGGTGAAAAAAACGAATTCTGATCACTGAGAACTAACCCGAATCACCGATTAGGAAAACTCACTGCAGAATTTGTTGTTTCCCTTCTTTGATGTCGTTTTGCAATCATGCAGTGGAAGTTTTCATATTCTGCCATCAAGCAGTGTCTCCCTTCAAGCACCACTATTGCAATTTTTTCTTCCTTCTTTTCTTTCACTATTAACATAGACAGATCAGCCTTGAGCTTTTCTCATTGATTTTCCTTTCAGCAGCAGCAGCAGTGATGACCGTCTTAAAAGGGTCGTGGTGGGATGGGAAGGGCGAGCGGGGGGGTGGGTCGTTGTGTTATATCGGCGATAGGTATCTCTTCTGGTTTTCTGTCAGCTCGGGATGCCAGAAGTCGACGATCAAAACCAGACGGTAAGTCTCGGCTTCTTGCCAGACTTCGTGCTCAAAGGAGTCGTCAAAGATTAAAACTTTTCCTTCTTCCCAGGTTCTGTGAATGTGGATAAAAGAGGAGACATAATGATCGTCATGAATATGCAAACACAATGACCTCATGAATATGCAAACACAATGACTGTTAAGAATGCCAAGTAAACTTTTACTTGCGATCAACTGACAAGCTCTAGAGGCTATTAGCCGGTCCGAGAAATGCTCGTCTTTGCTAGCATTCCCTGTAGGTTCTCATTACAAAGTCAGCCTTTCCTGTTAGTGATATTACATCAACAACAAACATGGGACTAGACAACTGCAAGTAATTATAAAAAAGATGAAAGGATTCTAACTAGCAACCTCAAAGTTAAAAGCCTTGCGACCTATCAAGCCATTAGTTGGTCGCGATCCCTACATTCACAGCCATTTCCATTTCTTTGCTAATATTGCTACGGGTAGGGTACACATTTATGTTGCCTTTACCTTGTCTCTAAGAAATTATTGTCTAGAACAAGATTCTAACTAGCAACCTCAAGCTTAAAAGCCCTGCGCTCTACTGACCTACCAAGCCATTAGTTGGTCGCGATCCCTACATAAACAGCCACTCCTTTGCTAATATTGCTATGGGTAAGGTAGAAGTTTATGTTGCCTTTACCTGGTCTCATTCACTACTCGTATTCTGGATCCACCTGGCACGACCAGACCGAGATGGGATCGTAGCCGACAGTTAGTCGGTCCTGTATGGGGCCAAACATGGGTGCCTGGATGCATCACTGAAAATTTCACCTGGAATGAGAAATGAGTGAATAGTAAATTTTAGAAGTTTAAATGCATCAAACATAACAATGTTCTCTTAACATAACATTTACATGCGATATTAGATGGAGAGGTCAAGATAAAAATACCCAAAAGCAAAAAAGTGCGAGCTATCGCAAAGACATACATTTTGGGGGGTATTATTATATAGAATCTGAAGCTTCGTAATGTACAACAAGTGGGATGGGTGTACATTTACTTTAAGATGCTAGCAGCACAAACGATTTTACTCTGTGGATTAGTTCTAAACCCTTGGCCGATGTGATTTCCTCGTATTACATCTTTCATTTGCATAAATTATAGACATTTTCGTTGAGGCTGCATACATTAAAAATCCAGAGCCTTTATTTGTTTTACCCATCGATCCAATAGACTCAATAAATCAATAAATTCAATGTGTATTCTCCGCTGCTCATTATTATCTAGTTTTGAACAAACCACTCCAAACTAGAAAGATTTTGTGTCCCACAAAATCAGTTTTAATATTTCTGTTCTTGCTTCATTTTGCAAACCTTGGGAGATTTTATAACAAATTTCTTTATTTTCTGATACAAATGTGTTAATGGACTAAAAATGATGGATTCTATTATTTCGGAGTTATCTCCCCTCTAACAGTCAGATATGATATCACCAAACTGTGACAAATCTGACACGAAAGCCATCTTTGGGTTTTATTTCCCCAAAAACTCAGTGTTTGCATGACTTTACCAGGGATGAGCCTGGGGTAAAACAAAAATCACAGAACTTTGCAAAAATTGCGGTATAGGCTCCAGTTTGCATATGCTACAGTGTGTTAGGATAAAAGTTTTTGTCCCCTTGCAGGCTATCCTTAGGTAATGAAAATCATGCGAACGACGGATCAAAAGATACAACGCTGTTGCTAGAATTCACAGAAATTGAGAGGTGTAAATCTCGGAAGTAGAAGAGAAATCACAGATATTCCGCGAATTCGCGGAAAAAGCTCATGCCTGCTTTACAGTAACAATACATCCCACATAGGACTGTTAGAAAGTTTAAAATGTCAGCTGAAGTTTAAGGATACTTGACAATTGAGGTGAAGAACCCTGGTTTCTGTTTCCTCTGATTTATAATTGGTATTTAATTAGCTAGATGACTAAGATGCAAGAAAAGCCCCGGTTTCTGTTACCTCTGATTGATAATTGGCATTTCATTAGCTAGATGACTAAGAAGCAAGAAAAAAACCTGGTTTTCTGTTACCTCTGATTGATAATTGGCGTTTAATTAGTTAGATGACTAAGAAGCAAGAAAAACCATGGTTTTTGTTACTTCTGATTTATAATGGTGTTTAATTAGTTAGATGACTAAGATGCAAGAAAAGCCCCGGTTTCTGTTACCTCTGATTTATAATTGGTGTTTAAATAGCTAGATAACTAAGAAGCAAGAAAAAACCTAAAACCATATAACTCCCATTACTCAAAAATATGATTGCTCATCCAATACTTTTCTACAACTCCAACCACCCCTTCTACCCCCTCCCAACCCCCCCTTCTCTCCAGCTTACCTGGCCTCTCTTGCACCCAGCTGAATCTGGGATTGAATCAATTATCTCACAGGTCTTCGGTGTCCTTGAACAGCCCTTCTGATCCTTTGTACCTGTAACAGGAAGGAAACCCAAAGCAATGTGGTCACACTGGATTTTATGACGACCACATATCGTATATTTCAATTTACAAGAGAGAGATACTTGTGTAACTTGGATATCGATAAACAAATCAAATAAATCTTTTCATCTGAGATAAAATTCCGGTCAATTCATCATGCATGATGATTCTGAGGTGACCTGTAACGATATTGTGTCTGGCAGCATAACAATGCTACATAATCTGGTTCATTTCCATATCACGCAATGACACAACAGTTTTCTAACATTTCGCCTTGTTCAAGTCTCTGCATTTGTTTTGTAATCTAGCTTTTTGACATATTTTTGTTCCAACCTATTTTTTGTTGTTGCATTGTGATAATGATGCTGATAGTCTATATGGGGATTGTGCAGCCTTGTTGTAACAAGTTACAACCCAAAGTCATTCAATGCATAAAAGATAGTTATTCAAATGGAATTTTTGTCGATGTTTCACGAAAAGAGTTGGTACGGTTACTCTATTCTCTGTCTCGACTCCAGTTGGGAAATATTACAGATCGTGGCTCAACTTTGACCTTGAATATGAAGCGATTTCCTTCCAACTCTGGGGAATGGGTTCGGATACTGACAATGACAGCCGCTCACCTCTCATGTATAACATGTATTGCTTCCAATCCCCTGTATCTTGTAAACTCTCCTCTTCTGCCTCAAACAGCTTGGTTTCTTTATTCATGAGAGCTAAAGCTTCTTTTTGAATTACCTTCCAGTTATCCTCTAATTTCTACAAAAATTTGTACAAACACAGAAAGAAAGAAAGAGACAGAAAAAAATCTGATTGAAAATATCTAATAATTGTTATTATGAAGCCAACATGAGCTCTACAAGTCTGTCCATTGTGAGAGATTATGAGATAGATAAGGTGACCTCCCCTGGCCCAACATGACCTTTGACCTCCGAATATAAACATCCACTTTCAACACAGTTTTGTCAGCAAAATTATTCCACTCCCTCGCTAGGAAATGTCCGGAGGAAACGTTCTTCTTGGGAAGGATATGTCCGTGAAGGAAGTGTGTTCTTCTGTTCATGGAAATACGATTTCCATCGGATATATCCTTAAAACGAAGGTCAAAAGCAGTGATATCAATTGGATGGTGTTGTCTTTCCAAATGTTTGTGTCCATTGCACCACCTTAGAACCCATTTCCTTCAACAGGAGATCCTGAAAGGGTTATTCCGGTGGTTTAAATTCATCTCTTAACAAAAATTTTAATGTCCGTGTTAATGTTGACACACAAAATTCTAGTGATTTCCCTCAGGTCTTAGGGTCAAGGAGCTGAAAGTCTGTCCTAAAAATGTACTGTACATTATCTTGATGAAAATATTGTTGCAGACCTGTCAATACTCCTAGTTTTGTTCATATTGAGATGCACCCCAAAATTTTGAAATAAAAAAATAGCTGCAAAATCTTGAAGAAACAAAACATCAAGTAAAAATTTGGTTTTTCAGCATCATTTTCTTCGCAATCAAACCTGCTTATTAAGTCCATCATGCCCATGTCTGCCGCTTTAACCTATCCATAGAGGTCAACGTATCACGTTTGGTTTAAAATGAGTCAACTTTAGAAAGATTGTCTCGTAGACGGCATGATGGAATTCACCAAAAAATTTCGGAAGGACGCTTATCAAATGTTCCTCTATCATCGGTCAAAACTTAATGTTCACCTTGACTCCCCTATAAAGTGAAAGGGGGAGGGGCAGTGCAAGGGGGGGGGATGGGAAACGCATTTACATCATAGGTGGACTGTAGAGATCCACATTAATATATTTTTACTCTACTGACCTTTACAGCCGATTCAATCTTGGCTTCCTTGGCAGTCCACCACGGCTGCCCGTGCAAGTTGTCCACGTTGTACAGTGACCTCTGCATCGCTGACCTGAACAAGCCTCTCTGAGCCGCATCCTCGTATACTCTGTAAGCCTGAGAAATAAAAATTAAAAATAGGAAAATATCAAAGTGTCATCCGACGTTAAAATTGACCGCCGATTGCCCCGGGATGAAACCGACCAGACCCGACTTGACTGTTGTGACCTAGATTTTAGACTCAAGACCTTTTTTTTCTCTGTCAACTATTATCTCCCTATGATTGCTAACATCTGTTACAAACACACGCTGCAGAATGCTACTCGGGGAAATGCTACATGTTGAGTTCCCTTGCCCCTCCCCCACCATGTTTTGACATTGATACTCCTTACTCTAGGTTACGGCCAATCAAATCATTGCTTCTTTACCAATGCGATGGTGTAAGTAGAGGATTCTGTACGCACCCCAAGAAGGATCCTGCATGCACCGATGAAGCATTTGCCAAATGTAATAAGGAAGGGTCTAACCCTGTGGTAAATACCATAGTCACTATTACCAAGACAATTACAGTACTACAAAAGATGGAACATGTCACAGTGCTATAATATTAAATCAATTTACAAACCCCTACCCCTCCCCTCCCCCTCTCCATACACACCCTGTGAACCCACAAAACACACGGTGTGGAATTGTTATTCACCTCGTTTATTCTTCCTGTTCTCTGATAAGCATCTCCGAGATGAAAGAAGTATTTTCCTTCCGAGGTTCCTTCCTCTTTGGAAGCGAGCCCTTCCTCCAGAAGTTGAATCGCTTCGTCAAAATTGCCCTCTCTCTTCACGATGAATCCGAGGTGAACTTTAGCAAAGCCATCGTTAGGAGCGACTTTTAAAACCTGTAAAACAGGTGAGAGTTGTTTGTTATTCAACACAATAGATTTGCTCAAAATAATTTCCCTTAAAATGATTTTTGGGGTTTTCTTAGTTTTGGTATAGTTGTAGTGTGTGCATCACAGAAGTAACGATAAAAGAAACAAGTGACAGTGTATAGGTATGATATAGAATGGATTTGTTGATATAATTTTGAACTGAGCATTATTAGTCCAACAACCCAACATGAGCTAAAATAGGTAAAAAACCAGTTATAAGCTATTTTCACCCTCCCCCCACATGAATATCTGGCTGTCAAGTTTCGGAAAAAAAAACATGCCTTCTAGGAAATTTATTTTTAATGAAGTGCTCGCAGTTTTGTAGGTTTTCTAACCCATACCTACTACATTTTTCAATTTTGAAACGGGACAGGAACCGCTCCCAGAAACAGTCTCAAAAACCCTTCCCGAGTCAAAAAGAGGATACTTTATATGGCTGTGCACAAGCAGTATTAGTATTCCTACTTCCTAGGAAAAAGTTCCGATCAAATTAAGCAGATAATAAATCCACACAGAAAATGAACGATGTAGACACTTTGGGTGGTAGAATGAGAAGGAAGGTCATTGACTGGAGGGGTAAGGTCGTAGAGGGCGCACAGTGTTAAAAGGTTACCAGTTCATTCTAGACATGGTAGAACAAGAGTGCTAAGGTTGTGGGGAGACAGGTAAACCAGGAGCGAAGTAAATTGAATTGGTGTCCCATAACATTCTGTAACTACTTCAAAACAAAACTACCAGACATCTTTGAATTTGTGTAAGCATTTTGCATAGCACTTTGTTATTTGATAACAGATAAATTATGGCCAATCTAGTTGAGTTACCCCTTGTTACACATTTATAAATATATTTTAAAATATGCTTTGTCAGTAATTATGGACTGTAACTACATCTTATTAGCAGGACTTAATTAAAGTTCTTTCTACAGTAGTGTAACTTCATGTTATGAGTAATTCCTGTCATAGAGCTATATCAAGCTAATTCTACCATTGAATCTGACAAAAGTATGTTATTTGTTGTGTTAATTAGGGGAAAACCCCCAAAGAGACCAACTGTGACGGTTTATATTGGGTTTTGTTTAGGGGAATTTGAAGCAAACAATAGTTCATTGTTAAATAAGTGTTTATTTTCAAAAAACAAAGGAAATGTAGTGTTAACATTCTGAAGCCATGTGCCAAGGTCAAAATAAATAGTTGATAAAGTTCATCCTACTTGTTCAAAGCAAGGCTTAGCTCTGTCATCTTGCCCCATGATGAGGTATTGGACTCCTAGTTCTTTTCTGATCTTTAAATCTTCAGGAAACTCTTGAGAGAGACTCTGTAGAACATCAGCAGCTGCTCTAGTTTTACCTGTGGAGAAAGAACTCAATATGAATCTTTTCTGCAAATTTACACAAAAATTATAAATGCGTAAAAGTAAGTTGGCCTGACGTTTCGTTCCTATCAGGAACGTCAGGCCAACTTACTTTTACACATTCTCTTAGACAGGCTCTCTAGTGGATAAGCAGTTTGCTTAACAGTTTTATTTTATTTATCCAATATTAGCAGGATAGAGCAGGAAGCATGATTTGATTCCTGATTTATTAATTGAAAACCAATCTGCTTTAGGATTGAATCATTATTACATAAGGTGCTGTGTTTGACTGGTAGCCTCCGCGAGTCTTTCCTCTCAAATCAAGTAGATTTAATATTGATATCACATATATCTGTTGACGCGTTCCTGTGGTGACTAGGACGAAAACTCAACTAAGTTGTCATGACGAAGTTGTTTACCTGCAATTCTCCCTCCCAGTGTACTGTTACCAGCCATAGGGACTATACAACACATTTGCCAATATTTACAGGAGGGCAAGTTCAAGGTACGACTTGCTATTTCCTGTGTGAAGTGTAACATGGCAAACCTCGAGAGCAGCCTGGTCATGTTTGGCTGGCTCAATTTGCAATGTTTTGATCATGTTTGGACTCGTCCAAATGCTTCTGAAACTGGCTCGCGTGTCTCGAGTTTGCCAGTCGAATGAACCTATAGTGTGCCATCTAAAAATTCTTGTGCAATAAAAATATTCATGTGCCACTGAAATATGCATGTTTCATTTGAATATGCATGTAATTTGAATATTCACGTACATTTGAATATGCATGTTTCATTTGAATATGCATGTTTCATTTGAATATGCGTGTCATTTGAATATCATTGTACCATTTGAATATTCACGTACCATTTTAATAGGCATGTCATTTGAATATTCACGTACCATTTTAATATGCATGTGTCATTTGCATATGCATGTCATTTTAACTTTCATGTACAGTACTATTTCAATATTCATCAGCTAATCACACCAGCCTCTACACTGAAACTGAAATGAAAACGTGTCACTGTCAATCAATGATCACTTGAAGGCAGGTAAAAACAACTCACCCATGAAAGACATACGTTCAGCCCGTCTCCTCATTGCTGCCTTTTTAACTTCATCAGGGCAGTTCAGAGCATCCTTAACTTCACCATATGCAATAATGGCACTGTAAAGTGTACCCAACAGAAACAATACATCAATGATATAGGCATGGAGGAATCTATACTGTAGGAAACCTTGAAAAATGTAGTGCAAACTTCATTTAAACTTCACGTTTCGTATTTTGGATATGACGTTGAGTTATTCTGACCGAGCAATTGTAATATTAAAATAATTACAAACCACTCAGTTTAAGAAACTGTTTTAAGACAACCGTTTACTGCTCCCTGGGTGTTGTGTATTAAAGCCATTTTAAAATATACCAAACCTGTTGTGTTTTAAAGACACGAGATCTTGCATTTGATGTTTACATGGCGCCTCACATTTTAAACACCATTTATGTTTTGTCTACAAAGGTGCATGTTAGTGCATCTAAGTTTATACTAAATAAATGATTGAAGTGACTCTGGTTGAGTTGTCAATAACGAAGATTATTTGATCACCTGACTACAGTAGACAGACTGTACCTTTTAAGGAGTTCATTGCTGCGCTGTTCTTCGGCCAGCTGGTCGAGAGCCTGAGCCCGCCCGTATCGGGCCCTTGGGCTTAAAGGATGCTTCTGGATCAAGCCTTCAAATTTACGAAGTGCAGGCTCTGTCTTTTTCTGTGGATTTGAAAGCAAGGAAAACCCAATCATCTCACTGAATTACAGTACAATGATTCACAATACCGTCTTATCAATCTCACATACACTATATCATTACAACTCACTTGATCAAGATACCAAAAACTCAAATACTCTTAACTCATTTAAAAGAAAACTCAAGCATTACCTTTTAAATAATAGTACAAACCACCCACGCTGAGTTGTTACATTGTCTCTTTGTATGGATTTGTTTATCCCTTTCTTCGCTTCCTCTTTATATTTATTCTCTGTTTTTCCTTATCTCTTTACTCTCTTTGTACTTTTGAAATATATATATTTTTTTTTAAGGGTCCAGACTCGAAAAGTCTCTACTTACTTCTGGTTCCTCCACTTCCATTATAGCATATTTTGTACTTTGTTTATTGTTATTTCATCATAATTTGAGTAAATTACTCTGTTACTGTTTATATATATGGAAAGTGGAAAATAAACTTGAAACAATCGAAGTTTTAATCAAAGTTAAAGTTTTAAAGAGCTACAGAAACGCATACAGACAACTATACAGACAACTATTGCTAACTGAAACAAGGGGGTGGGGTGAGGGGGCAGGCTCATTTCTTGACTATAACAGGATGCCAGTAACCCCTCCCATTTGACGACCCCTCCCAAGCTGTGGTTTGGCACACAGGCTACAAATGATTTCGAATCGTTACCTTGATTTCGTACAAAGACATGAAATGCCACTGACCACAAGATTTGGAATGTCGGAGTTAACTTTGCTAAAAGCTGTGTTAGCCAAAAATCCTACTGATAATGAATGCACCTGCTCGCCCCCGTCCATAAATGAAATTAGTTTCGTCACGGTAGCCAAGGTAATCGGTTCCAAGGACAAAAATTGACATCAATCCCCTGAGTGATCATGTATACGTAAGGGTCGGGGTTGGATATGAAAAACAGGGAAGACATTCCCCACAGATTAGAGATTGGGGAACGTTTGATAAAAAGGAAAATATATTAAATGTGAAGCCAGACTCTGTGTTACCTGTTGCAGTAACTTTTCAGCTGCTACTATTTCCTTACTGATCTTCTGATCCTCGGCACTCATCAAGGGATCTCTCGTTTCAGCCTCCTCCTCCTCCTCGTCCTCCTTTGGTTCTGCTTTATCGAGTCCGCCTCTCCGAGCTGAACAGATCAAAAACGACTTCTAAAGTATATTTTATCCTACCAAAGGAATGACGCCTGATATGTATATGACAGCATTTTAAAAGCCTCAAGAGGAGAAATTTTTTCTTAGTTGATTTTTGATAATGTACCTACAATGGATACTGCTCAAAACTAACATTGACATTTGCCAAATTATTTCAAACCCGCCATTCCGCTCCTTTCCCCGATCCAAAACCCCACTTCATCTGTACCCCCATCCTTTCAACACATTTGTAGATAGCAATTCAAAAAAAAGTAGAACATGACTGAGAAATTCTTCACTGAGTGAGATTAGTAAACATACCAAATTTGCTTTTATGAAACCAATATCTTTCCACATGCCTCAAAATATAACAAAGAGGGATCCCCAGTTATGAGACTTTATGCATGCTGCTATGTCCTTACCAATAAGATCAGCTAAGAGGCTAATTAGAAAACTATACCAAGCATGCTTAAAAGGACATACAAAAACACAACCTCCCCCCCCCCTATGCCAATTCCTTGTACAGCATCTCTCAAGCCCACATCCCGCCAGGAAAGAAAACTATAAGAAACTGATTTGCATTAGGAAATTCTGGTCACTTTAATATCAATTACTCTCTGTAAGTGCTTTCTTAATTTTCCGCTCGGAAACATCACTTTATCAAAAGAATAAATATATCAATTTTTTTCTCATTTCCCTCTTCCCACTAGAATCGATCAAAAATGAGTCGAAACAATGTAATTTCACAATTTCCGAGAAAAAGTTCTCATCTTTTCCTCCTAACCTCTCTCTCTCTGTATAATAAAAGCAGGTTCCATTCCAAGTTAAATCCTTCAAGAGTGCTTTGGAAGCAAAACTTTACGAGTATATAAAGTCTATATAAAGCCAGCTTTGCATATATAACAGTTCTCCAAAGCAGTAACTTCAATCCTTCAGTAGTTTGTTAGTTCCAAGATGGATGTTATTGGTGTTAGTTTCAGAGTTTGTGCGACAGGTAACCACTATGGTGAAGTTAAGAGTTGAAGAAAGTTTCATGAGAAAGTGAAACCCATAGATGAGGAAGAAAGGTATGGTCAAGTTTCCCACATGATGTATTTATGATAATTGGTTTTGATGATTTTCACTTGCAAATATATATTTCATTTGGCCAATCAAAAAACAACAGTCTTCCAGTTCCACAGAGAATGTTTGATGAAGATGAGAAAACAAAAGTTGAAACAACATCCCAAAATATTTTGCAGAAAACTGTAGCTTGTCGGCGTGAAGCTGGACACGGCTGTTATACTGGCCATCCGCGTTGCTGGAACTGGTGTTAGTTCGTTATGCTTCCGACAGGGAGAAAAGAAAAGGACAGATAAAAATGTTGAATGGTTAATGTATTAATGAATACCGCCACCTATGTCCCAGCTACGGCAGCAATTTGCCTCCCGATGGGTAGCTCAATTCCAGTTCAACCATGAAGGTATGTAACTTTAATACACAGATCGAGAATATTTTCCAAGTTCTGAATTTCGCAAAATCTTTTGAGTACACAACCTCTGCGAACTTGAGGCTGTAATTACAGCAAGCGGCAATTTTTTTGGTAGATTCATCGTTCAATGGTATGCAAATGACAATGGGTTCCAGGTTGTATGGTAAATGCAAATTAGACTACCATCACCAAACTTTCAACTCCCAGCAAGCTACAATACATGATTACATTTCTTTTTCACACTATACAAGTTATGTGCAGTTTTTACATGCAGGATTAGGATATTAAAATAAGTCTTGCTTTCTTTGAATTTTGTCTACTGATTTGGCGATATATAAGTCCCATTTATTACTATTATTATTATAATTATTGCTATGATCTGTTTGGTTCAAGAAACAGGCACGTTGTCAACATCAAGGTCCCTCTTATGAGCAATGATTCACACTACGTGGCATTTCTGTGTGCTCATGAATTTAATGTACAAGGTAGGACACATTAACCGGGCAAAAAAACGTGTCTGTTTTAAAAACACAATGACGTGTGCCAATAACCAATTACCGAACATAAAGGGAGTGAAAAACAAGATTGTGACGTAATTTTGATACGATGCCCAAAGTACTGGGGAAAATATACCCAGCAAATAATTTAGTGTCCAAAAATTTTGTGTAGCCGTTTTGAGCAGCCATTTTGTCTCTTTATGAAATACAATGGCTCCCATGTATACACAAAAACTGCTATATACGTTTCCAGAAATTTGTACATGGCAATCTGTCAATTTTGCGATGCAATACCAGAATTATTTCCGGGTACACACTTTCATAATTGCTAAGTAGATCACAAACAAAACAACTGTGAGAACACAACTAAAAATTATACCAAGTGTAATAAAATGGCATTTTTAACAAGTTTGACTGACGAACTTGACAAATATTTTTTTTTTTTTTCTCACCAATCCGAGATCATTTATAGAACACACTGTTAATGATGTTATTTTTGTGGAGGAACAAACAAGGAACAAAATGAGTATGTATGTCTGAAGGATGCTGCTTCTAACAAATTAATGATCATATTTAAAAAAAATTTCATGTTTTTCAAGCATGTTGACCTCGAGGAGGCATTTCGTGTGTGCACTTTTCTTGCACTCAGTCTTTGAAAGATAGAACCCAAAATTTGATAACAGAAAATTACTGGGTGCTCAATGTTAAAACATCTATTAAATGTTAAACATATTAAACAGATATCATGTAAGATATAACACTAGCAGTACTCAGAGAGATGATTTAGTCGTTCTAGACAACATTTATGATCAGTGGATTGCATAATCAGAGAAATTCATACCAGAAACGACCGATGTTTGACTGACTCCCAGATCATTGCATATTTTGAACAAGAGTCTCGAAATGTGAAATAAGGAACAAGATCCTTAGCACCGGCAGTTTTCTCGACAATGACAACTTTTCAATGAATTTTATTGGTCGTACCAACCAAGATGACGTACTGTTTTGCATAATTATTTTGCTTGAGGGAGCATGTTAAGAATTGGTATGGTAGCTACATGACATACAAGAGCCTGCAACCTATGTCAACATATTAAAGGTTACTGAATATGATGCTAGTTTTAAAGTGCATTGCATATTTATTTTATACATTTCAATTTTTTTTTTTGCCTTTTTAATGAATGAAGAAATCATTTTTGATTTCTTATTAATATTCAGTGTTATAAGTATTTAGTTAGAAAATGGTTGTATGATGAAAAATTCTGGTAATGAGTTACAGTGTCAACCACTGAAGTATGGTATGTTGGAGAATAGCACTTCCACTTTGTAAGTGGGAGTCTACAGTTAACCCACATTTAAAGTAAAGAGATATGCAAGAAATTATCTTACGTGTAACCAAGGATTCATCTGTTTCTTTCTCTTCATCATCCTGGTTGAGCTCCTCATCATCCTTGCTATCCTCACTTTGCCCTTCTCCTGTTTGTTCTACAGGAATGTCATTGTCTTCTGCTGTTTCCTTAGCTGGTTCATCTTCTACAACTTCTTCTGTTTGTTCTACAGGAATGTCACTGTCTTCGGCTGTTGCCTCAGCTGGTTCATCTTCTACTTTTTCTTCAACTGGTTCATCTTCTTTTTCTTTTGTTTGTTCTACAGGAATGTCACTGTCTTCTGGTGTTTCCTCAACTGGTTCATCATCTACTTTTTCCTCCACTGGTTCCTCATCCACTTCTTCTTTTTGTTCTACAGGAACATCACTGTCTTCTGCTGTTTCCTCAACTGGTTCATCTTCTACTTTTACCTCGACTGGTTCCTCTACTACTTCTTCTGTTTGTTCTACAGGAATGTCACTGTCTTCTGCTGTTTCCTCAGCTGGTTCATCTTCTACTTTTTCCTCAACTGGTTCCTCTTCTACTTCTTCTGTTTGTTCTACAGGAATGTCACTGTCTTCTGCTGTTTCCTCGACTGGTTCATCATCTACTTTTTCCTCAACTGGTTCCTCTTCTACTTCTTCTTTTTGTTCTACAGGAATGTCACTGTCTTTGGCTAGTTCCTCAACTGGTTCATCATCTACTTTTTCCTGAACTGGTTCCTCTTCAACTTCTTCTTCTTCTTTTTGTTCTACAGGAATGTCACTGTCTTTGGCTGTGTCCTCAGCTGGTTCATCATGTACTATTTCCTCAGCTGGTTCCTCTTCAACTTCTTCTTTTTGTTCTACAGGAATGTCACTGTCTTTGGCTGTTTCCTCAGCTGCTTCATCATGTACTTTCTCCTGAACTGGTTCCTCCTCAACTTCTTCTTCTTCTTTTTGTTCTACAGGAATGTCACTGTCTTTGGCTGTTTCCTCAGCTGGTTCATCATCTACTTTTTCCTGAACTGGTTCCTCTTCAACTTCTTTTTCTTCTACAGGAATGTCACTGTCTTTGGTTGTTTCCTCAGCTGGTTCATCATCTACTTTTTCCTGAACTGGTTCCTCTTCAACTTCTTTTTCTTCTGTTTGTTCTACAGGAATGTCACTGTCTTCTACTGTTTCCTTAGCTGGTTCATCTTCTACTTTTTCCTCAACTGGTTCCTCTTCAACTTCTTCTGTTTGTTCTACACTGTCTTCTGCTGTTTGCTCAGCTGGTTCATCATCTACTTTTTCCTCAACTGGTTCCTCTTCAACTTCTTCTTCTGTTTGTTCTATAGGAATGTCACTGTCTTTTGCTGTTTCCTCAGCTGGTTCATCTTCCACATTTTCCTCAACTGGTTCCTCTTCAGCTTCTTCTTTTGTTTGTTCTACAGGAATGGCACTGTCCTCTGATGTTTCCTCAGCTGGTTCATCTTCTACTTTTTCCTCAACTGGTTGCTCTTCAACTTCTTCTTCTGTTTGTTCTATAGGAATGTCACTATCTTCTGCTGTTTCCTCGACTGGTTCATCTTCAGTTTCTTCTTCTGTTTGTTCTACAAGAATGTCACTGTCTTCTGCTGTTTCCTGAACTGGTTCATCTTCTATTTGTTCCTCAACTGGTTCCTCTTCTACTTCTTCTTTTGTTTGGTCTACAGGAATGTCACTGTCTTCTGCTATTTCTTCAACTAGCTCATCTTCTACTTTTTCCTCCACTGGTTCCTCTTCTACTTCTTCTGTTTGTTCTACAAGAATGTCACTGTCTTCTGCTGTTTCCTCAGCTGGTTCATCTTCTACTTTTTCCTCAACTGGTTCCTCTTTTACTTCTTCTTCTGTTTGTTCTACAGGAATGTCACTGTCTTCGGCTGTTTCCTCAGCTGGTTCATCTTCTTCTGTTTGTTCTACAGGAATGTCACTGTCTTCGGCTGTTTCCTCAGCTGGTTCATCTTCTACTTCTTCTGTTTGTTCTACAGGAATGTCACTGTCTTCGGCTGTTTCCTCAGCTGGTTCATCTTCTTCTGTTTGTTCTACAGGAATGTCACTGTCTTCGGCTGTTTCCTCAGCTGGTTCATCTTCTACTTCTTCTGTTTGTTCTACAGGAATGTCACTGTCTTCGGCTGTTTCCTCAACTGGTTCATCTTCTACTTTTTCCTCAACAGGTTCCTCTTCTACATCTTCTGTTTGTTCAACAGGAATGTCACTGTCTTTTGTTGGTTCCTCAATGGGTTCACTATCATCTTGTTCTTCTTCCAAAGGAATTTCCTCTGCTTTCTCTTCCAGAATCGTTTCTGCTTCATCACCATTGGATTCTTCAGCTGCTATATCCTCAGAAGCTTCTTTGACTTCTACATCTTCTATAACTTCTTCTAATTTCAAATTCAAAAAAGCAAACAAGTGATAGTTTCTTGTCATGACCCCTTCAATCTGGATGACAAGTACGAACTATATTTAATGGAAAAGAAAATATATCTACCAGTTCTTAATTTTTCCAGAGCTTTGAAACTCAAGGATTCACCCACAGATGGCAATATGAAATATTGTCCAAGAAAACTCAACTAAATTTTATATAAAGTATTGTTGTAGCAGTTACTGTATTTGCTTATTTAGTCGGTAATTTTTTTTATCCAATAGAAGGCCTTTGCTCACCATTTCATATGCTCTCTGTTAAAAAGGTATATACCATATTTAACAGACTTTCCTCACGAGGAGACTAGAGAAGATTGCAAGGTTCTCTCATGTATGATGTCGTCAAGTTTACAAGTTCTGCTCTTCAATGAATTTCGTTGAAAATTCATCAACACAAAAGTAAAACATTTAGAAAAAGAAGTAACCTCCACCAGTTGAGTGCAAAACCATGGCAGCGAGTAACTTTTTAAGCGTGAAGCAGAATTGGTTTTAGCAAATATTGACCTCCACCGTCTTAGCTCGAAAGAGAATTTAACAATGTACACGATAACAGTTGACATTACAGTTGTAAGACTGCCTCCACCAAATTTGGGGTTGAACTTTGTCACAATTTCTTCTTCTTTGAAAAGGCAGTTTTTCCTCCTTCTTTTATTTAACATTGTAAGTACCTTTTTCTGCATGTTAAGCTCTAATAGGTTCACATATTTTCTATTAACTCCCTTCCTCTATATATGGCTGATTACTGAACTGTCTGTACACACAGTATCTTACATTCCTGAACAGGGAATTATTTAGAATTCATTATTTGTGTAGCAGTTTTGCCAGCTCTAGATTTTGTCTACTTATAAAATGCAATGGTTCATACAAAAGAAAAGAACAAATTTGCTATGTAAACATCTTTGAACTTTCATAGCGAAAAGGTTAACCATTTCTGCATAGAATTTTGCAATGCTATAACGGATAAAAAAAAAATATTCCCTGCTGATAAAATCTACCAGGTCAGCTCCCTGAAATTTCTACTTGTTCATTTCTGCTTACATATTTAGGTAACCTTTTACACAGTATTTAACAGTTTGCCCAAAATTACTGAAACATCTGTACATGTCAACTGGATTCTCATATTTGACCGCCACTCCTTACCAGCCTTTGCTTTAGGTGGGTCCTGTTTCCCTCCCGGGCCAGTATCCGGTCCATCCTTCCCCAGAGCTTGATCCACGAAAGCTTTGGCACTGATCCATACTGGACTGTCTGTTGGCAGATTTCCATAAAAATGAAGCTTGAAAAAATTCCTGGATCATAAGAGTAACAAGTTGAAGGAACAGGTCCTTACTGTCACATTTGTAACAGAGAAATTTCAAGTTTCTTTTTTTTTCATCAGAGTAATTCTACAATTTGTTCATGCTAGCTCCTGATAACAGTTTAACTGAAATGACAGGACGTTCTACTGAAGCAATATTTCTCTGCTCACTGAGTTATTACAAGTGGATCAAAAAGGTGGATAAAAGCCTGGTCGATATTTGCTTCCAAAAGTACCCAAAAAAGGAGAATGTTGACCAAACAACGAGGTGCAAAATGATAACAACTATCCATTAAGCATTTTGTTGATACCTAAAATTCAGGGGTTGATATTTGGTTAGAAAGGTACAGCCCCCAGAAATGTAGACTATAGTTTCTAATTTTTTAAATTTGAATTCATGATATCAACTGTTGTTAACAAGGTTTTCACTCTAGTTTGATGAACATACAGTATTTTCACAAGGATAGCACTTACACTGTACCTTACTGTGAATAAAACACACTACCTGTTGCTTTTAATAGAAAATAGTAAATTTCAGGTAATCCTTTCATTGTCACTCTTCGGGGCATAGATCTGGCTTTAACACTTGTACTTTTCAATAAATTTATTCAAGTCCTATGAAAAGTGCTTTGAGATATTCTTTAATTATGATCATTATTATTAGTGTTGTTTTGTAGATGTCTATTTCTTCAACTTAAACTCATTATGTCCATGTTGTGTTCATATTGTAAATTCTTACTTTCAAAGTAACATTTATATTGTTCTTAAAGTTTTGCTGAAACATCTTTTCTTGTTGTTGCAATGTTTTGTTTTAAGAGCTTCTTCCACACAAACTGATCATGTCCAGGCCAAAGTTACAAATATTATACCTTGGTACAATACTGTACATTCAAGGTAAACAGGTACAACTTGACAATAATTGCTTTATGACTACACACTTGACTGATGTTAAGGACGGTTGTTAAACTATATTAACCTAACTCTACTAGTGTACATACCACTGGTATACATACCAGATATCTAGGTAAACTCACTGCAGGACTAAGCTGCAGGTGGGAGTTGACACACAATTGTTTGCCCATATAGAGTGCCAACACTCAGGCACTCTTAAAACCATTGCTTTCACTGTACAGATTGTAAACACTCTCTACATGTACAGTATGTACTCAGACTTCATGATTCATAACTTCGACAAAGATCAAAGATTTGCTAGGGAGGTACAGTAGGTAGGGAGACAGGTAGGTACGGTGGGAGGGAGGTAGGTAGGGAAGGAGGTAAAGTAGATAGGAACCGAGGGAGGTAGGTAGGGAAGTAGGTAGGTAGGTAGGGAGTGAGGTAGGTACTGTAGGTAGGGAGGTAGATAGGTAGGAAGGAATGGAGGGAGGTAGATAGGGAGGTAGGTAGGTAGGTAGGAAGGGAAGTAGTTAGGTACAGTAGGTAGAGAGGTAGGTAAGGAAATAGGTGATATGTAGGGAGGGAGGTAGGGAGGTACAGTAGGGGGGTAGCAAGGGAGGGAAGTACTGTAGGTAGGTAGCCTTAGGGAGAGAGGAAGGTAGGGAGGTAGGGAGGGAGGGAAGGAGGTAGGGAGGAAAGTAGGTAGGGAGGGATGGAGGTAGGTACTTTAGGAAGGTAGGTAGGTAGGGAGGGAGGGAGATAGATAGGAAGGAATGGAGGGAGGTAGGGAGGGAGGGAAGTAGGTAGGTAGTTAGGGAGGGAGGTAGGTAGGTAGGGAAGTAGGTAGGTAAGTAGATAGGTAGGTAGGAAAGAATGGAGGGAGGTAGGTAGGAAGGTAGGTAGGGAGGGAGGGAGGTAGATAGGTAGGAATGAATGGAGGTAGGGAGTTATGGAGGTAGGTAGGTGGGTAGGGAGGTAGGTAGGGAGAGTAGTGGTAGCATAGTTCCAACCTTACCTTTAATTTCATCAACAGAGATGACACCCAGTGCAATAGCAGCAGCTACACCTGCTACCACAACCAATGTAAACCCAAGGAGCATCTGCCATAGAGGAGTTCCTCCTGACTTAGTGGATTTGTGTGACTTTGTTGATCCATTAGAACTTCTCCCTACCGAGAAAGAACAGAAATTGATTATCAGTAAGATTCACTCATGCATATGACATATGCATATGACATTGACCTTGTCAATTACATGATACTGTTTGTCACTGAAACTTGATTGTTGATCCATTAGAACTTCTCCCTACCAAGAAAGAACAGAAATTGATTATCAGTAAGATTTACTCATGCATATGACATATGCATATGACATTGACCTTGTCAATTACATGATACTGTTTGTCACTGAAACTTGATTGTTGATCCATTAGAACTTCTCCCTACTGAGAAAGAACAGAAATTGATTATCAGTAAGATTTACTCATGCATATGACATATGCATATGACAGTGACCTTGTCAATTACATGATACTGTTTGTCACTGAAACTTGATTGTTGATCCATTAGAACTTCTCCCTACCAAGAAAGAACAGAAATTGATTATCAGTAAGATTCACTCATGCATATGACATATGCATATGACAGTGACCTTGTCAATTACATGATACTGTTTGTCACTGAAACTTGATTGTTGATCCATTAGAACTTCTCCCTACCAAGAAAGAACAGAAATTGATTATCAGTAAGATTCACTCATGCATGACATATATATGCATATGACATTGACCTTATACAAAAATACATGATAGTGTTTGTCACTGAAAGTAAATAAATGCCATATTATAAGTTTAACATTAAAATAGTTTACTTTTTGACTCATTGGGAAAATTGATCTGAACCCTGGAAGGAATAAGGCTCTTTGACTGCATACTGTACGTACAACACTTCATACAGTAACAAGCAAGCATAACAAACCCTTTTTTGAATGAATATCTTTCTTTCTTTCTTTGTTTTCAAAAACCATAACTTCTCAAAAGATCCAAAATTTCTTCAAATCCTTTGTACAGATAACTGAGTTTTCTGAAAACAAAAGAATCATCACAAACAGCAACCACAAAGTACAGAGTTGACAATATTCCCATTACAGAGATTTTAATGCTGAAAATAGTCAATGATGCGTTTCCAAATTTCCTGTTTTTTTAAATTGTTTGCAAATATTCTTGCATCAATAGTTATCAATGAATACAAAGCGTGCTGTTTACATGCAACTGCTATCCCCTGTGAACAGATAGCCAAGTTTTCCCACAGGCTATCATAATATGTGTGCAGCTCAAATATCATAACGTTAGGCCTTGTTGACACATATATGACAAGAAACACTCATTGTAGGAAGTTGTAGCTGAAATGGTTTCTAAGAATATCACGTATATTTGAATCATTGTTTTGGTCACAAAATGTTATGAGTTGAGACAATTTATCTATGATACTATCATCTATGATACCTGACCCTGCCCCCCCCCCCCCCCCCGTCACTCCTCTTCTCGTAGCTATCTTCCCCATTATTTTTCTCCACACCTTTCTGTCTTTGTCCTTCTCCAGTTTATTCCCTACCCTCTTCCCTTAATACTCTCTTTGTCCCTCTACAGTTTATCTCCTACCTCTTCTCTTCCCACTGTTGGTTTCTTCTTCTCTCCATCCCTTGTACTAATCCTCTTACATCTATCTCTTTTTGTTCACCATGCTCATTAACCTGTCTGTATTCTGTACTTGTACAGTATTTCCCCCTTATGTTACTGTTACTTGTCATATAGCCTCCGAAGAAGATCCTGCTAGGATCGAAAGGTCAGGCCAAAGTACTTTTACACGTTTATGATACTAAAAAGTATTTTTCATCAAATTCATCTAATAGTATGATTCTCTCCCCATTGAGAGTTGCTAATTATGTAAAATGTGCATACACACCACAGCAAACTTGCATACATTTTTACAGCCCCTTTCACCACAAGCTTCAGTTAAATTTTGTGTTTGAAGTGTAAACTATATACCTCATATTTCGAAAAAAGTAGCCATTGGCACTTGAGTTTTTAATTGACATTGCATAAAAAATTGTTTACATGGGAAAGGGGTCGGAACAGGCTGGAGTTGGGCTGACTTGCCTGTAGTGGTTGGGCCCGGGAAAAGGAAAAATGTGTCCAACTTTGAATTAAAACTTAAAGAATGAAATTGCATTGGGTAACTGTTAATGGTAAGTTAAGACAAAGTCTCATAAATGATGTGAGCAAGTACTAAGCCTTTTTAGGGGCGTATTCTTGTGTTGCTGAGATCGATAAATATTTTCTACATCATTTAAAGGGCCTCAATTAAATCAGTTGAAAGTGTGGTATTTTTATTCTTGCATTTTCTCCCTAGGCACTAGATTTACTAGGATTAATTATCTTGGTTTCCGACATTCATAGCATATTCATAGCCCATAACATTTTCATAGGTCTACCATATACATGTAAAGGAGTTGTATACCCGGTACAGAAGTGTGTACTGCATGGTGCCTAGGCTAGCATATATGGTAACTAGTCTACGGCAAAACTTCCTGCTTTCAAAATGCACATTAAATACCTATCACTTAAATTAGGCTTTCAATGCACACAAGCCAATGTTTTGTCAGGGGTCATTATAACTAAGTATTCTGCATTCATGTCAAGGTATTTTAAAGTGCATGTTTTCATGGAGGACTGCAGGGACGCAAGTTTTTTCTGAACAGACGCAAACAATTTTTAAGACGTCGAGTCCCGCGGACGTAACTGTTATACAGTAATCCTACTTTACAACAATACTGCCGACTGTGTGGGAATTTCCCATATAAATTTTAACGACCAAAAGTCACTGTACTGTATATACTTTACCTACTGTACATGTAGAAGTTAATGTACTGTACAAATTCATTGCTATAGATTTGGTAGAGCTGAATTATAAAGTAAGCCAACTCGGCAGTTCCATGATTGTCGGCGAAAATGGTTTACCAAAATGACAGATAATTGTGTACCGTGGATACTATACTCGACTGTTTAGGGGTTGCCTGCGCACAACCAAGCCGTAGTGATATCAATGTTCAACAAACTTTTTTAATTGGCACATGTTAATGAATTCCTTTAAAACACATTTCGCATTTCCCTGAAATGGTTCTCTGTAATCAATTGTATAGATTTTAAATGTGTTTTGCTGTATGTTTTTAAATGCTCCGTGAAATTAATGAACAACCTCCGTACATGAAAATTCTTGTACATAATGCATGTGCATAGAGGGAACCATTTTTACAGTCTATTCTCATTGTTTATTCCAATGTACTGCTTTTATCATACTGTGTAATGTTTGCAACGATATTCTTGCTAATACTGTATATTGGGGTTCAAGAGTACAAAATGTCAAGCGTAGTACATCATGTTCTATTCGCCAAAGCTAAAATTCTACTCCAGTGGCGAATTGGCGACCATATTTGTCGAGGCATGGCTGGTAGTATTAAAGGCAAATGCTTTGTGTTTCAGAGAGCTACTGCACTTCTCAGCAACTCCCTGACTGAATAATAGACAACTTTCCCAAGAAATAAAAAAAAAGTGTCTTTTCTCCAAACTGTACTATTGTCCCCCCCCCCCCCCCCCGTAGGAACTGTATAGACCTGTATAGTATCTCAGTATGTGACTGAATTAAACTATGTACTAAGAAAGCATTGCCACACTGTACTATTTGTGGAATGCATGATTCAACCTAATTATGTACAGGATAGAACATATACATTCCACAAGATTATCTCTCCTTACTGAAAAAGGTGGTAACTGCTGTACTGTTATCCTTCACTAGCCCTAGCACTGGCAGAATTATCATAGCCAATAAGTTTACCAACTTCTTGCCTGATTACTGTCATGTAGTTTTAAGTTTTAAAACTAGGGTTTGCTCATCTGTGATGTCAAGTCTTGTCTTTATGCTACAGAAAGTGTATGAAGATTAATAAGCAGTTTGCTAACAGTTTTTATTTTATTAAGATTAATAACTGTATATTAGTAATCTAAGTAGTTCATTGTAGCTAACATTAACAATTTCGAGGTCCAAGCAACTAACCTTGCACAAGATCGTGATACGTGGCGGAGGTTAATCACTGAGGCATGTCGGATAGACGAGACTCAACTTTCTACTACTACTACTATATTGTAGCTAAAGGTAGCATGCTAGCCTTATTGATAACTACTGTAGTACAAGATCATGAAAGGGGTCTGTGTTCCAATTGTTTCTCATGGTTGTGCTATAAAGTACTACAAGTAGACCCTACTACATTTCAAATTTTAGACTTTAAACATTACATAGTATGACATATATATTATGAGGCTTAAAGGCATTGAAGACTTGCCCCAAATCGCGTGCAGCCATCTGAAAAAGTTAACTTTCTGTTGCGTGCAAGTGAAGTTTTGTTTGTGTTGCTAAAAAATGCAGACAACAATGAAACGTGATACCTTGTCATCTTTAGCTGGACCTGAGATATCCATCGCTGTACATATCGTGTGTACACTGTGCTGTGGGTATTGACAGCACCTGTATGTTCACTGACTGCACACTAGTGTCTAATTACCGAAGGTAGCAAGCTGTGTGTGTATTTCCTGGGATCGATGGTGGTGTCTAACACTCTGTTACACCTCATTGAAAACTAGGTCAGATTACCGGCATAAGACGTTTCTTTTCGCGCAAGTCTTCACATCCTTTAATATCAAAAAGATTAATGCATTCCTCTTATGCTAGTCTCATTTCAAATTTTGGAGATTATAATCAAATACTGATGGCCCATAGATTACCCAGCTGATGCAATGAAACTATGGAGAGAATGACTAAGAATTTAGAAACACTTAATTGCAGAATACACCGCACCACATAGCAGGCTGTAGCTGACAATACTGTCTCACAAACCAGGTTTTTTGTTAAGAATTGTAGTAGGTGGGTCAAGTTGAAAAGTTGGCGGGACTGTCTGTACCCGGACATGGGGGAGGGGTCTAAGGGGAGGGGGTGAAAATTGGAATTTAAAAAGTCTCTAGAAGCCAAATGGTGCAATATACAGCTGTTTGGTCAATGATATTGCCCCCCCTCCCAATCACCCCTTTCTTCTGTCCTATTTTTCACAAACAAAAAACAAACTCACGTTGAAGTTTCAATCACACCTGACCTGGTTGTGGGTATTTATTCCTCTTGATTTTTTGGCGTCATTTTTTATATATTTTTTTAGCCGGGTCATGTACGTGCAGTAGGCGGGTCATTTGACCCGGGTCCCGGCTACTAACGAAAACCCTGCAAACTAGGTAACCAAGTTACCCTTTCACAAAACGGCTAACTTAAAATAAGACTGAGAATCTGATTACATTTTTAGTAATAATATCACAATAAAATTATAATTTCAACAGGTCCCATAGTAACAATGTAAAGATGGGTCAGTTTTAACGGAATGGCAAAAAAATAAACTCCAGTGTAGCCACAACAGCACTACTATTAATACTTACTATTACTAGGCCTTCTACTACTAGTACTACTGTACTGGTACTACAACTACTACTACTAGACTCCCCATAGCATAGCCGATGCCTTAGCCAACCACTTTTAAGTGCTTGCTTCAAAGTTGTGGAGTATACTACAAGTACTAGAGTCTATGTACTTTAGTGTAGGCTGGCACTAAACGTTAACTTATTTACAGTATAATAACCTAGCCTAGGGTTATTAGTACGGGCAATACCCTTGAGTTCTTACTTGGGGACTAGGCCTACGCACACAATCTCGTAATATGTATACTAAGACAAGTAACATGATAACTGTGGTAACTATTGTACGAGTTTGCCTAACGTTGGTCTGAGTTAGCCCGCTCCGCCGTTCAACCTTAAGTTCCGTACCTTTCGTCGTAACTGCTTTTGGGCTTTTCCTTTTTCTTGCAGCCTTTTTCCTATCCATTGTGCTGATTAAATTAGTAAATGAAATTGACTTCACGGGGAAAACACGTCGACAAGAAAATTGCGAGAGACAGGACCACGTTGAAGAGAAGAAATATGAGGTCAATGCCAGGTCACAAGACCCTGTGCACATACGTAAACAACTTGAGCTAACACAGAGTACATGTGCACGCTGTTTTTCTGGCTGGTAGTATTACGTAATATGTTGATACAGACATTATAGACCGGCAGCCCAGAGCACTTTGATCAAACGAACGAGGTACCAATATCTGAGTATTGGAACATTTGTGGAAAAACCCAGTATATCCAAAAGTGGACGTCTGCCGTGGTCGCTCTGCTGCATGTGGCCCATGGGGCCGGTTAAAGGGGGCCAAAAAATGCATCTGATCAAACGAACGAGGTACCACTTGAAACCAATGTCAACTTAATGCATGAATGCCACATAGTACTGAATGGCCCATGACAGACAAATTTTCTGCTGCAAAGGGCCCGCCAGACGCCCCAAAAGGGCCCCTAAAAATGCATCTGATCAAACGAACGAGGTACCACTTGAAACCAATGTCAACTTAATGCATGAATGCCACAAAGTAATGAATGGCCCATGCCAGACAAATTTTCTGCTGCTAAGGGCCCGCCAGACGCCCCCAAATATGGCCCAAATGCCCATTATCGTAGCATTGACCCAGATTAAATATGCAAGGTACCACTCAAAACCGGTTTGGAATGTTCGGGTTGATCTTACAGACTATGGAAATAATCATGCCAGACAAATTTTCTTCTACAAAGGGCCCGCCAGACGCCCCAAAAGGGCCCCTTAAAATGAATTTGATCAAACGAACGAGGTACCACTTGAAACCAATGTCAACTTAATGCATGAATGCCACAAAGTACTGAATGGCCTATGCCAGACAAATTTTCTACTGCTAAGGGCCCGCCAGACGCCCCCAAATATGGCCCAAAATGCCCATTATCGTAGCATTGACCCAGATTAAATATGCAAGATACCACTCAAAACCGGTTTGGATCCACACAAAAACAATATTAAATGCAAAGGTACTTTCCACAGAGTAAAGAACTACCATACTCGGTTGGCGGGATGCTTCTTGGTATTAGCATATCACATGGACTCATTGCCGAACACGTTCATGTATACAGAATCTCTGCACCATTGGTCAGTTAACTGGGTACAGCCAGCTGACGCAAACACAAATATAGGGTCTGCTCAAACAAACTTAATGAGGATATTGAAAAGGCGTAATAAAATTTGTACTACCACGACCTCGGGTAAATTGTCTAATCATTATAATTTCTTCTCTGCCTGCTCAACCCAGGACAGTTATGCAACTATGGTAGGAGAAAATTTAAATGAAGGTTATTTTGGACAGATATCTCTTTCCGTGACAGGGCAAGGAATTAAGGGCCCGGTAAGCAAGAACGTAATGGTCAGTCGTGGATTCCGGTCGGCGACACGCTGAGCGGTCGATGTCGATCCCGCTGATAGGTCCACCAAATACTGGTCTGTACATAATTGTGTTATTTCCAGCCTATATAGCGCAGACCGAGTGTAGGATTTACAGCTGGTCACGGAGATTGAGGCGTGGAACTTCTGAAACGGCCTGCCAACCACACATCATCTTCCATATAATCAGTGGCGTCGCCAAGGGGGGGGGGGGCAGGGGGGCACGTGCCCCCCCGAGTGCCCCCCCATCTGAGATTTGGGTTGGTAAAAATATATATATATATTTTGTTATATTCAACTCCCATCATCTGAGTTGGTTTTTCATAAGGACAAAGAAGCACAGTAATTCGTATTTTCTTCAAATGAGCTGCGAAAAATGAAAAAGTTTATCCTTGAACGTCGGGTATCGAAGTCGTGACCTGCGCCATCACAACAGGTGTCGATATTTACATTGAATGTGTCAGTGTTCACGCCATACCAGCGGATATACACGTCCGGTTCGCGAGCTACATGACTGTGAGAAGGGAGGGTACTGCAATATGTTGCCTTGGTCTGAGGTTGACAGGTTAGGAGCTGACGAAATGTGAGAATGTGAGGGTCCGCAGGCACCATACTTGCCTATATTTGTGGACCCATATATTAACCCTGTTGTGTAGGGGTGCAGAGGTCATTTGAGGTTAGATGCTTGTAGGAACAAATGGCGAATGTTCACACCTGCATACTGAGCCATACTCGATGTGTGATCAAACTTTGGATTGCATGGTGAGATCCCTGATAGGAGCCAATAACGATGCTGGAACCTGTTACATCTTAACAGATACTGGGCGAAAACGAGAAAGACAAGAAAGGAGTCGGGGGTCATGCACACATTACTTCAACAAATGTAGGTTCTATTGATATAGGGTTAGGCATAATATCGACAGCATGTGGTTCATATCCTCTGCAAAATTCTGCCCCTTGTTAAAATCATTACCTCAAAAATAGCAATTTCTGGAGATATCTTCAGATCGAATTAAGCATCATATGTGGCAGCATTTTGCATCTAGCCCATCATCCGTAAGCGAAAATTTTCCAAAGGGGAGGGGGGCAGTGGCGGCGGAACCGGGGGCTTGGGGGGCTCATCCCCCAATGAAAAAGTTGAGGGGGCAAATGCATGATAAGCCCCCCCCCCATATTTACCAAGGCTCCGAAACGTGCATCTGCCCATTTTTCAATGCATACTTGTCGATCTGTCCGATGCACACGTATACTATATAGGTGTAATAATTTTAGTAAATGCTGGGGGGACCCTCGGCCCGTCCCCTGGCTATAGACCACATTGTCACCCCAACCGCGTCTTCACGCCCAGTGAAAAGTGGAAGCAGTGAGTGTGAGTACCGGTAAGCGCAACACAACTTCGTCTTAGGCCAATGACTTGCTTCATTTCAGCCAGTTCTCCAACATCCCCTTATTACACTCAAAAACGTCTTTGCGAGTACACTACGAGTAATAGCTACTCTCTTAAAACACCATCGAATATACAAATTACAATGTTTTTACAGACTTTTACGTGCAATCTGAGAAATTGCAGGCTTGAGACCCATATTTAAGGGCTAGGTATTCGCAGCATAAAACACTCGGAAAGTGCCGTTTCCGGCCATCTGGGGGTTTGAAAAACCCAAAAATTTCTTGTACGCTCCGCGCCAACCGATGGTGGCGCTCCGCTTAGATAGTCTCTACACATTAGCCCCCCCCCCAATAATTTTCCCGTTCTGCCGCGCCTGGAGGGGGCACCCCCTCCCCTTAGACCCCTCCCCCAGGACGGCGATCCGTATCCACCTAAGTGCCCCCCATCAAATGCTGGTGCCCCCCCTGTGCCCCCCCCCAGTCTGAAAAGTCTGGTGACGCCACTGCATATAATCATATAACACGCCTCGGGATTACGTTCCTTTGTTCAGTCACAATGATAAGACAAGATACACGATCGCCATGATATCTCTATTATAATGTGTAGTTAAAAGTATATGTGCTCCAATTAATTAACTGAATACGTTCGCTAACTTAGGTCTGGTTGTGCCGTAACCATCAATATAATCATGGTTTAGGTTTGAAAAATGGAATTATAAGCTGCAGGCCAACCTTATTAAGCGATCTTCATACTTTAAAGGGACTCGAAGACTCGCGCACAAAGACACGTCTGATGCCGGTAATCTGACCTAGTTTCGAATGAGGTGTAACAGCACTGTTTGACACTACAGTCAATCCCATAAACTACACACACAGCTTGCTACCGTCGGTATTTAGACACTAGTGTACAGTCAATACATGTAGCTACGGTCAATACCCACAACACAGTGTATATGTAGCAGCGATGGACATCTCAGGTCTAGATAAAATTAGATAACAAGGTATCACGTTTCATTACTGTCTGCATTTTGTAGCGACAGGAAGAAAACTTCACTTGCAAGCAACGGAAAGTTAACTTTTGCAGAGGGTGACACGCGGTTTGGGTCGAGTCTTCAATGCCTTTAAGCAACATCATCTCGTATCATAACGTACGTACATGCAGTACGGTATGCGGTTCTACATATTTCCAGAAATTGGCAATCAAAACGAAAACATGCCACTTCAAATGAGGAATCATGTTTTTTGATTGTTTTTCAGGAAACTTGGAGTAAAATTACTCATGTTTTCCTTTCCCTTCAAACTGCAGGAACTATACAAACCAAGGGGTTGGTGCGGGCTAACCTGGTATTGAGTCCACCAGTAGGCTATATCCTGCCAGAACAACAATTCCCTGGTTTACCTGCCTCGGACATGTTAGATCTCAGTCGCGGTAGACTTAGGGGAATTCGAGCTGTGCCAGTCACATTTCCACTCTCGTTTCCGTTGCTAGGCTTGGGCAAATTTATTACGTTACACACAGGCTAACGTTCCAGACTATAATAACCTTGAACGGTGAAGAAGTGGGCAGTGGCGAAAAATGAACGGCAGTCTTACTAAAAAGGGCTGATTTTGAAATGAAAACACCGCTACTCCCTCCTTTGCCCTACGGTAATATCCAAAAGATTTGTTATAAAGTATACGATAGACTTTCATGAGAGGATTCTGGCCTTCCAGACATAGAATTGTCTTCAGTTACTCATTTCAGACAAATATAACATCTCTCTGTTTGTATATATAAACCGCAGACGTGTTATTACCGGTAATATCATAAATCCTGTAGAAAGTGAAACTTATAGCACCGGAAGCCATGGTTTCATGTTTCTCTTTTTCTTAACAGAGGAAGTGAAATGGTAAACGTGGTATCGCTTCCTCAATATGCTCATATTTCGAACAAGACCAAAGACATATATATACATCAGTTGCCTATAACACACTGGTGTTTGCCAAAACCCTGCTGGTTTAATATTTGTTATCTTAAAGTTGTTATCAATATAAAACTCGGGTTCTTCATATATCATACCACCATACGATATCGCCGTATCGCGTACACCATCCTGTACTGCAGCAAACTATACTCGTTTACATCCAACACTCGCCAAACTCAGTGTTTTCACTTAGCCGAGGATTTGTTTCTGATCTGTTTCATATAACAGCGACTACCATCCAATCGACGTGGAACCTTATTTCACGGTTTGGGTATATAGAAATATTGAAAAGTTCTCAGTGCGAGAGTAATTATTCGTTCCAATACTTGTAATGCAAAGCGTGAATCATAGATATATGCATAGCCTATACGTACATGGAACATACTTTGTTGCTGATATATACCGAGTGAGGAATAAATTTATATTTGGATAAAAAAAACACTGAAAAAAACGTTACCGGTTCATATCACAAACCGTTGCTATATATTGCCATTCGACTGCAGTTATACAAAAGTCCTTCGAGTGCTTTCATCAGCTGAACTGCAGTAATACTAAATTGTATGGTCGATCACAGGAATATATAGATTCAATCTAATGTAAGAATCTCTTAATACTGATAAATTAAATCGAAAAACGGATAAGAAATAACTAGAAATCGAGATCATGGCAGTTTCCTTTGGTATCTTGGTTCTGTTCGGTTGTCTGATGGCGTTGATAATGTGCATCCTGTTGGTTGTAGGGACTACAACTCTGTGTGGGCTGCAAGATCGATTATTTACTACCCACCATGCATCTGAAGACATCGCGGCCCAGCATCAACGCGGAATGGTTGCAGAGGATCAGAGGCGGATGGAAGAAGGAGTTGCAGGGACATATAACCCAATTCAACAGTGAGTCTACAGGTGACAAAGATTGGCGATGCAAGAAACCAGTTGACTCTTTACTAGCTATACAATATATACCAAGCTTAGATTAGTGTTTAAATTTCGCAACTGTTAAACCCTACAATTGGACATCATATTGAATTGACGTGTTTGGCGCAAAGCTCGGGAGGGATTTCGATAAAGCTTTCACCCTTTTTAGCTTGCAACATCTACAAAATCATGGTATATTTTTTTTTCAAGTGGCGTGGAAGTCCAAGCCTTTAGCTATCATGTGGTGGGTAGGACATGTTGGTAGGACAAACTTCAACTATGGTCTATATAGCGACATCGAAAAGTGTTCAATTAGTGTGTAAGTCAATGGAGCAATTACTTCTGGCATGTACGATGCATGATACAGTTTGCGAACCAGACGCTCTTTAATGTAGAAAGAACAAGTAATTACTAGATAGATCTGTCAACTTAATTAAAATGAACACTGGGAGTTGATCAGTTGCGTAGCAAGTAGCAACAAGGCCCGGTGCCACACTATATGGATGGAGGGTCGTTGAAAGCGACACCCATGTATTGGGATCAGCCCACGAGATAGTTGATGCATGGTTATTATCCAATAGATCCCAGTAGGATTACGTATGCATACATTATAAAATAAATGCTGGTAACATCACTGAACTTTGCCTATAACCCTATTCCTTAAGTAAACCTATAGAATGCTTATCTTTCGTGTTTACTATACCATATGTCAACATTTAAATAAAAAGGTTTCAATTTAAATTTACTTTGAAGAAACGTATTGAGGTTTGTCGTTTAGTTTATTACATACCCATTCATATGTACCGTAGGTATACTTTTGCCAAATGGTTTTGGAAATTTAACAAGCATTAATTAACATCAAAGTCACTCTTCAGGCAAAAGTTATAAGGTTCAAACCAGACGGTTTGAACAAGATCACATTCCGAAACCAAATGCTCTAGTGTTTAGCTTTCTTTCTGACAAAATGTACATAGCGAGCTATCCTTTACATTAATCTTGAATGAAAACATGTTGGTACTAACTATTCTATGCAAGAAACGGAACTGAAAGTAATGTATTTTAGTATCTCGTACAGCCAGATTAGGTAACGCAAAAATTATCTCCCAGTCATACGTCTCGCTATCGATTTCATGCCATTTCTGGATTACTGTTGGTTGTTAATTGTGATTTGTTCTCAATTAGATACTTGTAGATATACTTTGTTACTTTGGGTGACGTAAAGGGGTTGCTCATTACCATTTCGGTTGTGAGCGTGATGAACACTTACTTTCCATGGGCTTGGAATCGCCCAAAAATTCCGAAGTCAAAAGTAAAATGGAAATGATCAAGATCGAACTTTGTACAAAAACCATCATACCCAAAGCATTGCCATTGTTGTTGTCGAAAAAGTCACGCACTCAAAAGCAACTTTTCGTTTGAGAATATTTGAAAAGAGGAGCTTATTTTGATAAAGGAATTACTCAAAGCAAACAGGATACCGTACGTCTCTGAGGGTATGTAGTAAAGATCCAAACATGCGTAAAAATACATTACTAATAACATTTTTTGACATATTAATGTCATTTTTTATAAAAGTTGCATTTAAATAAAAGTCCTTTTCCATACCTCTAAGTCCTTTGTCAAATAAAACTTTCCATAAACCTTCATTTTCATCAACTTACAGTTTAACTCACTTACACTTTATACTTGTTGCGAAAGACCTAAAGTCAATCATATTCAGGCCTCATTTGCATTTTATCTTTAACCAAAATGTTTCTCTTCACTTTGTCGGGTTTACTACACCAAATGAACCAAAAAGAAGACTTTCAAAATTGTGTATTCGGATTTGGTAAAACGGTAAATAAATAGACAAGTTGTGAAATAAGAAATGTTTTAATGAGAACAATTTTCCGATGGGCGTAAGATCTCTGGAAGACCAGAGATTCATAATACTTTCAATACGAGACAGTTTGGGAACATAGTTCAACTTATGAAGTCTTTTTGGTGATGAGTAAAATAAGTACCTAAATAATTGGCAGGTTCGTCGCTAATAACTAACTTTAAATTGCGAAAATAACGTGGTGGTGTCGAGGACAAAGGTCCAAACCAGAAACTTTACAAGCGTACAAAAGAAACCTCTGCCTTCCCTATGGCATCGATCAATAGACTGATCAGGTGCGTCTTCGAAAAGGGAGGAAACTTTCTCCTTAACCAGACTTTCACAATCTTCATTTTCAGATACATGGATCCCAAAAGCTCTGAAATTAAGTTGTTTCTTCGGGTAAAACGTTCTACTTTATTGGTCTCCGTAGTGTTAGCCTGGACAGCATTTTCTAGAGCGGTGATTTTGACATTAACAGGTCACATTCTTTGCTCTTCTCATCTATAGTTTACTCATCGATTCTTTTGCCTTGAAACTCCACCGCTTTACTTAATATCTTTCTCCTATTTTGCGATAGATTTCTTCATTGACCGTTCCACGGCATTTTGGAATAATTCGATATTATATCATCGATATATATCATATAATAACTTATATACCGTTCAAGTTTACTGTTAAAGGTCATCAATGTTGCCTCCAAATATGCATGAAGTTCAGATAATGGCCACCCGTACTCAAAATTCAAACATTGCATTTTACTGACACTAGTACTGTTAAAGTAGTTACCGACACTGAGAAATCAAGTTGGCTATTCTAGTAATCATGAATGTCCGAGTATAATTTAAGGACGAGAACCTTCAGGAAAACGCAAAGTTGTGCTACTTACTAGATTGAAAGGGGCGGGGTAGGGGATGGGGGTAAGGGTTGGAGAGGTGTACAGCCCTACCACCCACTCCCAATGAATCCACGAATGTGTACACGAATAATACCGGAAAGTGCGGGTACTCTACAACCATGCATGAGTACGATTAAGAGCAAAAATGATCGGCTAACATATATATATATATATATATATATATATATATATATATATATATATATATATATACAGTGGGACATAATTAATACAGGTACTTTATTGACTACGACAGTTATTACTTCGATGTTATAAAGTGGTCATCAAATTGCAACACTTACAACAACATTGAAATCAAAACGTATCTTAGATTCGCAAAATCAACATGCATTTTCATTATAATTTCAAGATACCCTTTGCGTTCACAAGCTGGTTACACAATCAGAGGAAGCCTGTTGTAGTTTGTCGAAAGTTGGTACCATAAGTCAATAAATTGTTGGTTTAATTTTTTTTTTAAATAAGAATATGTCATTATAAAAGGAGTAAACACGTATTGAGTTCCATGACGTATCGTGCAATGATTAAGAGAAATTCAGACACTTCCAAGGTAAGAATTTTACGAGTCGATCCTTCAATTCAACAACCACCACCAACTTGGTATTTCTTTCTTTTTTAGTTAGACAATAATAAATTTATACCCAACACACAAAAAGTCTTATAGAACTGTCAAATAGAAAAATAGAAAATCTGCGTAGCATGAAAGACAATGACAACAGTAAAAATATATGTTTTACATAAATTTACACAACAGGACGGTGTCCAACACCAGATGGTTCCTCTGTGAACTTTCCATGGAGATAAAAAAAAAAGTTGTTTTGCTAACGTTTTGTTTTTCGGAGAAAGAAAACAACAATTACCATTAGAAATAGAATATTCTCAGATCATTCAATCAATAGATCAATTCCTTTCCTATTTATGCTTGCAAAATTGTTCTGTATATCTTTGCAGCAGAATAACAAGTTGTATGTTGATATTAACTGTACATGTGTGCAAATATAACAACTTAACTCATTCAAGCAATGCATTCTGGGAAATCGTGGGTTGGATCCATGGCCGGCCAAAGTATAAATTACACAACTTAAAATTGCATTAATTTTAAGAATACTTTTAACATAACTGTTTGTTTGTTTAATCATTAATTAGACATAATTACCTCATCTAGTTTTTTTTTGTGCGAGAAAACTTGTTACACGAGAGCAATCAAATGCAACATTTACATTTCAGCTTTTGCTTCTGAACTTTTTCAAGATAATACAAAAAGGAAAAAAAAACCTCTGAACTTTCCCATCAACAAGTTAACCTATTTTTGAATGTGTAAAAATACAACGCTTACATTTCTAATTGTGCATTTATACACCAAATTGTCATTTACTGTTTTAAAAACAGCTGCGAAAAGTATATCTCCTCGTTTCTTGTTAGTAGAGGCAATTGCAGGAGGAAAAGACAACATTAAAACAACATAACGAGCTGCAGGAAGGAAAGACAAATTTATACTGTAGCTGAGTAAATATTATAAAATATATTCTTTGGACTAAATAAAATTATAAAATCTTATAGAGTACAAAACAACTGACTAAAAGAATACAGTACAAAATCTTGTTAATGTCAATTAAGGAAACCTATAACTTGCAGGTTTTAGTAACAGTCTTGTCAAATTTTGTGGTTAAAATTTAAGACTTTTTTTCTTCCAATTCTCTTCATGTAGTATCTTTACCTCAATTTGTATTTCCAAAAACGAAAACTGACATAAACATCAGTTATATGTTTAATTCCACTTTGTAATTGACACCAAACTTACAACACCAAACAATACTTATATTCAGAGCTGAAGAATCTTAATTTCTTCGCAAATGTGCCTTTGAATGATGAAAAGGTGAAGTAATCGCCATTTTAAATTCAACGCAGCATGAATTTTACGATCACCCATAATTACCAAAAATTAACTGCCATTTTGTTTAGTTTGATACAGTTTCTCCTCTATTATTTCATAAACAGAGTTTCATTTATTGAAAGCAATAGGTCCTGAGTATAATCTATCGAAAGTTACATTTGGCACTATAGACCGATGAACCTTGTTTGTCTTTTAATATTATTTCTAACTTTATTTTAAGGTTACCACAAGACTACAATCAGACTGATAATATGAAGCATATGTGTAGTACAGAACCCAAGATTGCCTACTTGCAATTTGTTAAGCAATTTTGGCTAACCTGATCAATGATTATATATACGAGGTCAAAAAGATGAATTATCTTCTGACACTCTATGCAGAATGGCAACAACACCAACAAGTTTTAAAAACAATTTAAAAAAAAAGTAAAAGGGGCCATGTTTAGTTATTGATGGTAACATAGCTATCATCCTCATTATCAGCTCTGTTGTTGCTATGATCATCTGGTGGAGTAGTCGGTCTGTACTGGGGATCTGCATATGAATATTCTTGTTGATTCCCTGGAGAAGGGATCGCTCTATCAAATCCAGCATTGGGTTGTAAGTAAGTAGAATCATCATCGGCTTGTACTGGGGAAGTTGCTCCTTCCCTTACATTGGGAGTCAAATACATGTCACTGGGTGGTGGTTGGGACACAGGTGGTGGTTGGGATGCATGTGGTGGTTGGTACGCAGGTGGTGGTTGGGACACAGTTGATGGTTGGTTAACAGGTGGTGGTTGGGACACAGGTGGGACTACTACTTGCTGGGGTAGACCACCACTGGGCAAAGCATGTCCAGTTGTTTGTATCACTGGGTAAGGTGCAAGTTGGCCTGGATAGGGAGGTGGGGACCCATTCTGAACGATGAATGACGAAGGGCTCTGAAACTGTGGGACCTGTGTTTGATAGTACATCTGTTATATAAATAGAGAGAAAGAATACAGAAATTCCTTAGAATGCCTATGTGAACATCTTGAGGGAAAAAGAAAGGAGAAATAGTGAGTTTGCAAGAAGGCATCAAAAGCAATTAATACATTTTTCAAGCACAATTGATTTAGATATTATCAAGGAAAGCAGGCAGAAGAGGTTTTGGTACACTGAATGTGATCATTATTGCCTCTACAATTGGGAAACAAGTCAAAAAGTGGATATTCATGTTTGTCAGCAAGCATTTCACTTCAAATCTAAAAGGTACTTTCCATCAAGGAGGCATTTAATAGTTTTAATAATTTAACAATCCCCATTGTCTAATAATAATTTTGTTTGTCAAGAAAGTCCATGAATCCTAAGATTTGACATCTGCTGTGATAGCAAATGCAAACTTTATCAATAATGTGCATAACTCTATTCAAATGACCTTGATAGAGAAGGAAATTTGCATTGCTGCATGTGAAGCCGGCTTTACATGCACCGTGTACAACAGACCACGGGCATGGTGTTGTATGGCGGGCCATCAGTCTCAAATCGTGGGGAATCGACTTATACCGATTTAAATCGACATATACCAAATTTCCTTTGACTTTTACCAGTTTCCATCAGCTTTAATTGACTTCTACCGATTTAAAGCGACATTTATCAGTTTAATTCGACATATCATCGATTTAAATCGATACATACCAATTTGCATCGACAAATAACAAGTTAAATCGACACATACCAGTTTAAATCGATGATATGTCAAATTAAATCGGTATATGTCATTTTAAATCGACATATACCAATTTAATTCGACTTATACCAGTTTAAAAAAATCGACATCTACCAGTTTAAATCGATGATATGTCAAATTAAATCGGTAGACGTCAATTTCCTTGGACTTCCTTGGACCAGTTTTTAGCAACTCAAAGTGACATATACCTATTTAATTCGACATATCATCGATTTAGCTCATTAACATATTCCAAATCCCAATTCCGGTGATGATCAATATCATCGATTTCAATTGGTATATGTTGATTTAATCAGTACATGTTGATTTTAACTGTTATAAGTCGAATTAAATTGGTATATGTCGATTTAATTCGATGATATGTCGAATTAAACTGGTATATGTCAATTTAAATCGGTGGAAGTCAATTTTAGCTGCTGGAAACTGGCATAAGTCGAATTAAATTGGTATATGCCGATTTAAGTCGGTATATGTCGATTCCCCAAGATTTGAGACTGATGACCGGCCATAGGTGTTGCACCCCGCACTCTGTGTTAAATTTGTACTGTAAACGCGGATCACTGACCCTGAGATTTGAACCCCGCAATAGATTAGGATTGAGGCAGGATCAGACTCCATGTTCAGTGTTAAATACCGAGTGCAGAGTCTCATCTGTAATATAAATGCGGCCATAATAACGACACACAGGTTTTATTTCTCGTTGGTAAAAAGTTGTTTTTAAAAGACACCATATTTTTATTGCTTGTACTTTAATTTGATTGAGGGATTTCTTATTAAACTTTGGAAACACAACTTTTGGTTGTCAAAGGTGTTAACTTTTGACAACCAAATTTTCAAGTTTATAAGTTATTTTTAATATTTGCCTTCATTATTATGTTTTGTTTTTTATCCACACAATTGATTTACTTACCACTTGTTGTCTTGGCTTGCTTTTGTCCAAGCCGCTGCAGGTGGAACTTGCTCCAATAATGGCCAACAAAAATTCTGCTGACAAGCAAGTTAACATGATGCAATACATTGCTAAGTGAAGTCTTGCAGCTGTTAAATTCTGTAATAAATATGAATATTCATTTAAAAGTGAATGGCAATCAACAAATTTTCAATCCTTGTAAGTACTAGTAAAACTTAAACCAGGACTGTTGTACAACAAAATGGGGAATCCGATAGAGTTGTCGTTTAATTTATTTTCCACTTAAAAGATAACTTTAGGCAGAATTGAAGTCTTCATATATTACATCCAAGAAAAAAATGAAATATTTGAATGCTGGAAATGTTTCTATGGCTATTCCCGTTTTTATGTTATTCTGCTTAAAAGAAATATGCTAAATCTCTGTAATGATCCTTTAAGGCTTAATTGACGACGACGTCGACATCACTGTGCAGCGCAAAATGTTATTTGTTCAATCCATTGTTTAACAAATTAACAATAAGTGGGACAAGAAAATGTTCTTTTTTCTTCATACAACAACAGAGCACACCTGATTAAAATTCCACACCATTTTGTCCTTTGACAAATTTCTAACATATTGTCAACATATCATTTGGGACAACAGAAGTATTATGTTTCCACATTGTGTTTGTGTTGAATCTGAGCAACTGACTTACTGGTCTGTGTATTAGACTGCATAGTCCAGTCACTTGATTTGTTTATTTAAAGGGTCATTCATCAAACATTAAAAGTGTTATAGGAATACAGTATGGACTAGACAGCAGTGTTTGATGTTCTACAGCATAAAAGAAATATTATTTTTGCCTAAGGCCATCCTTTAATGGTTGTACTCCTCTGTAAATCTTAAATAACACTCACATCTTTAATACACTCTCTCTCAAGTTGTGACAGGTTATTCGAAAATGCTGTATTATTTGAATAACACTCATAACCATATGGTTTGAATGGGTCATCATAGCTGCTGACTGAATCATCCTGCAATACAGCCCTTATCTGGTTTGATTTACCCAATGAAATTGACACTGGGATGAGACCAATTCCTGAAAAAATCTTAAGTAACACTCACGTTTGAGTTACTCTGCAATACACGGTTTGAATCAGCAAATGAAAGTGACACTGGGATAACAGCACTTGCTGAAATCACAGAAACAGTTATTGAGAACGCCATGTAGAGAGAAATCTGTAGATTGGAGGGGAAAAAAATAATCTATCAGATATTGCTACCTCAAAAGACGAGCTGTTTAAAGATTTCTCTGAGTTTAACTAGCATACTCTCAGCACCATACATTCTACATACATAATAGAGCCCTTCCAAGCAAAACATGGCATCCCTCACCCCCTTTCTCTGCAGTACAGTACTTTAACAGCCAAAATGGCTTACCGTACTTTCTGACTTGTAATGTTAGTACAAAGACCCACGTACCAGTATGAGTACATGAAATTTGCTACGGGTACGAGAACGGAAGAGTGTACTCCATCATGAGTACAGATTGGAGACTACAAGTCTGCTTAACTGTAAGATCATATGTATGCATGTTATCAGCCGGACAGTTGCATAGTTTCAAAACAGTTTTGCAATTGTCAAATGCATTCAATAATTCTCTAACTAGGAGCACCATGCATGGTTGCATTACCATGTATCACTTTGATTGACTGAAAGGGAATCCATGTTTGTGAGTAAAATACCATCATAATCCCAAACAAATATCCTACTTTTGGTTAAGTCTTGAGATTGTCGTTGCTCTGCTATTTGATTACAGGAACTGACTGGTCTCAAATCAACAGTAATTCTCCTTTTGTATTTTCTACCGATCTTACCAGCTATGGGGCCGGCATGTTTTTCTTTTCTTTTCTTAAAAAAAAACCTCTTTTCTTCGTTTGGAGAAGTTACTTTTAATAACTCACCAGTGTTTGACCTTTTTTGCTGAAAATCCCAAAGACAGATTTAAAGATGATAACCTATAATGAAAATTAAAGTCAAATAATGTGATCAGGTTTTCATTTATGAGCAATAAATGTTATTTAACATAAAAATGTGCACACTTGTACTTATTTATAAGTTGCATCCATATTATCTCTTTGTAGATATGTGATGTAATAGAGTAATAACTACTAGTAGATTCTTTACAATGTTATCGACAACATTTACATTCTCTTTGTTTTATTTTCATATTTTTAAGGAAGAATGTGAAAATTATAGACACTGAAAATACTTTAGTGCCAATTATACAGTTAGGTTATGTTAAGAGCTTCGAGATAATTTCGATTCAGAATTTGCAAAACTACCTTCATGAATACAGAAAATTAACATTTGTTATAAATATTTAAAAATTAGGACATGAAAAACAAAGAGGAAGTTAAAGATAACAGATTCTAACTGTCACTACATGACATCACAGAGTTACAAAATGACAGCCCCCATACAGGACTTTTATACTGCAGTAAGATAAACAGAGCCAAGATTTTTCTCAGATGTTTTGGGGGAGTTGTTAATGGCAAAGATGAATATAATCTTGAGGTGATAGCTGGGTTTTGTTTACCTTATACAGGTTTTTGGACATTGTAGGGCTCAGTACATTTGAGCCATGAAAGTCTGACACCTGAAAACATTTAAGACGTCATTACAACTGAATTAATCGTTTTGACTATTACGACAGATATTCAAAATAATACAGTACCACGCCGATCCAAATACACCAGGCCTGCTTATCTCTGCTGTCTATTCTTCCTACAGTCACTGTGTTATTATTTACTTCTGGGAAGTCAACTCCAATGACAATGATTCCACAGATAAGAAGAGCCAGACCAAGGAGGGCCTGAATGAGACCAGTACTCCTAGCTGGGAAACCTCTGCGCGGCTCCGCTGAGGTTTGTGTTTCCGTCGGTACCACTGGAGGTGCAACTGTTTGCCACTGCATGGTCTGTGGTAAAGGCTGTTGTACTGTTTGAACACCCTAGTACTCGGTGGCTCCAAATAGCCTATAGTATACAGTACCTGATGTAGGTTTAGAAAGGTTTAGAGAACATAGTACATGTAGTATTTTGTAGTAGCTCAATTGGTTACATACAATGCACCAGTACACCTGTACATGTCCTATAAACAGACAGACTAATTCAAGAATACGATGCAGACCTGTGTAACAGAGCCCTATTGTACCACACAATACAGCACACACACACACATATATATATATATATATATATATATACATACATACATGAAAATATATGTAGTATAACTGTAGCTGTACAGTATATCACCATTATATCTTGAAGGTCACGTTTGTGTGTAAAACCTGCCCCTTTCTTTTTCCTTCGTGAAATCTGTGGATCCACAATATCATCGTTAAGTATTATCGTCAAACCTCTTTTACTTATTATTTATTTATTTATTTATTTTTTATTTATTTATTTATATCTTTTTTTTGGGTGTGCTTTATTTGTACAGTGACTAAGTTCTTGTAGCTATTCTGTGGTCGGATGGGTTTCACGTACACTTCATATCCTCCTAACAGAATCACCATACAGCATAAAAGATTGGTATTGTTGACTTTATGTCTACAATTTACAGTATTGTAACTCAACTTTTTTTCAGAATACATTACAGGTGTTTCAAACACAATCGGTATTTTGCATCCGCTGAATACTGAATAAAAACCTAGGTAATATGGAAAGCTATACTCTTTAAGATTTGTAGGCAGTAAATTTCAAAAGGTGTACTGTGGTGTGTACTGTACAGTTTATACAGTACTTCACTTGATCTTGCTGGTGCCTGCTCAGGGTTCTTCACAAATTTTATGATGTAAAGCACACACTTTTGTTTGCCACTTGAACAGACTTATTTTGTGCTATAGGAAAAACCATTTATTTACATATATTTATTCTAGTGCGTGTGCACGCTACACTATTGGCATTACTGGCCAAGTGAACAATACCTATATGATTGGACCTTGAAACTCAAAGTTTCATATAGTACAGAGACTATCAGAGTAGCCAACTTATTATGAGCCTGTCACGGTGCTCAAAGCGCCCTCCCTTTGTAGATACCTACATGACTAAACTCCCTGGTGTGTTGTCCACCTTAAAGACATTGCAGACTCGCCCCAAACCGCGTGCTGCCATCTGAAAAAGTTAACTTTCTGTTGCTTGCAAGTGACGTTTTGTTCGTGTTTTGTTCTCCTATTAGAGTCTATATCAATCCGCTTGGATGTACTCCTCCAGGAAAAGTTCCAAAATGCAGTAGGAAAACATCTTTGTTGACCTGTTACCAATCAGGATCAAGTTTTTTTGTGGCTTGCATGTTGAAAGGCATGTTCAATGGAAGTATATGTTGTGCAGAAATTGGGTCAATTGAGGCAATTTTAGACCCCTTTAGGCCTCCCACGAGCAGCATACGAAAATTGTTTACTACAGAGTGAAGAGGTTTGTTTACAAGTGACGTAAACTTCCGGCTACGATAGCAAAAATCTGCATGGTCATGATACAGAAAATTGATGGTGCCATGAAAGGCCAAATTGTCAGCTAGCTGGTGATGGGTAGCGTTTAGCAAGTGAGAACTTCTATCTACACTAAGAGACCATATTTCTTTTTCTCAATGGGGCTGTTAAAGGGCGTATGCAACCCTAAGCTGTTTTTTCACAACAACTATTTGCAACGTTAAGTACTATCCCTTGTATCCCTTGAAGTTTGTGTTATAGGCTTTCATAGACATGTGTGCTTTCAAATATCATAACAATAGGCCTTGTTCACACACATTCCGACAAAATAATATACATTTATACCACAGTAATTCCTTTGTTGCACGGCATGCTTCAGTTAATTTTTTATGTTGCGCTCATACTTTTTCCAAATTAGCCATTGAATTAAGCTTGAGCATCGACATTGCGTACAAAGCTCATCGACATTGCGTACAAAAATATTTCCATACTGTATTGGTTAAGAGATCGGAACTAACATGGGTTGGGCGGAGTGCCCTTTAGTCGTTGAGTAAAAAGAAAAAAATCTTTGTTCAAACTGAATAACAGTTATGAATAAAATTGCATTGCTTAACTTTTAATGGTTACTTACAGTACGACAGGGGTTCATAAAAGTTGTTAGAAAGTAGAGTTAGGTCTTTTGGGGGACATGTTATTGTGTTGTTGAGATCAATAAGTATTATTTTCTACAAAATTTAAGGGGCTCACTAAAATCAGCTATTTATATGCAGTATATCTATTCCTGCATTTTCTCTCACTTTTTTTCGCACTGTTAATGTTGAATTCCGACATTCACATCGTATGCATAGCCCATAGCATTTCCATAGACATTGTATTATAAGGGAGTTGTTTACCATACAGTGTATGCTTTTGCATGATGTCTAGGCCAGCCTATATGTAACTAGTCTACGTCCGGCAAAATTTTCAGCTTTCAGAATTTGACAGTAATTTTGTTGTTGCATAATTGTACTTAGAAAACAAAGCTTTGGTGTTGATACCAATTTACCATTTTATCTATTTGGTGGAACAGACCCCAATTAAATGCAAATGGCCTTAAATAACTATTAGTTATTTAACGCAATTTGAATTTGATGTATACAACTACTACTGTACTGTTCCCATCCACTGGACAACCTCCATGGCAGATTTTGTTTGTCCGAACAGAAATTTGGTTGGTAATTCCAGAAGTGTCAACCTGTTTGACCCCAAAATAGGGAGAATAACATTTTTCAGGGCCAAAGAAAAGGAAGAGAAAAGGGGGTAAATAGGGAGATTGGTAATTTTCAACTGAAATGATATGAATACTGAATACTCCTAAATGAGCATAGTCTACTTATGCAATACAGTGAGAGAATCATCCAATCAATGTTACTTGTTGGAGTTTACAGCAGCTCGCTTCGCTTTCTACAGGGTTTCTTTAGTAGGCTTCCATTTGAAACAGGGAACAGTGGATACTGGGTACTGTGACTTCATGGCTAGTATGCTAGATAGAGTCCCATCAAGCTTGAGACTTGACCTACTGTCTGTATTGTTCTTGCGAACTACACTGAATAGCCTTTCCTGTTCAGCGTTACTGTGGGGAATTATTAAGCATAGGACCTATTGTTGGCTATTTTCAGAAATGTTGCAAGTGATGAAACATTAAAAAACCGGGAGAATAGAATATGAAACCGGGAGGCCGGGAGATTCGGGTAAAAACCGGGGGCTCCCGGTAAAACCGGGAGAGTTGACGGGTCTGTAATTCTGACTACCGGACATCCATTAAAAATTTGCCAAGACTGGTATCGTACAACCACTACAAATTCTCACTGGTTTTTGTCCAAAATAATTTCCTGATGTGATGTAAATAAATATCTTCCTAAAATTGGTCAAAGATTGCTATATAGTACAGTAGATCACCTGTGATACACCTGCCAGCCTGCAAAGTGTATAATTTATATATAACTGCATCAGTTTTACCCAGTTTAAAGTTTGAAGTCAATGTCTGGTGTCCGCTATGGATACCGTACAACAATTTGAACATTAATGTACTGTAATGAATGTGATACATTTTGTATTCCACAAAGCCATGTGCCTAATCATACATAGTGATGATATACATTACAGGGTATGGATTATTTCCAATGAACAAATTAATATAATCGTTCGTTCCTGCAATGAAACTGAAAGGAAAAGTAACAATTTCAGGGTCAAAAACCACTATATACTACAATATGGTGTAAATTAATTCCAGTAAACAGCTTTTATCTTCAGTGTGACAAAGCAGAAACAGAAAATATATATGATATGATAATAATGTGATAATTAATGGGGGTGACCTCCTCATGTTGTTATCTCGAGTTTCCAGGATGGCCAAATGCCCAAACTAATGTCTATATCTGTAGGTGAGAATACACTGTAGTTGTGAACGATAACAATGTCGACTTGCTTTCAAGCAGATTCAACACAGAGAATACCAAAGACGTATAAATATACTACTACTTAACTGGCCTGGGCTAAGCCAACCTAGTCACTCTTAGTAAGGGTAAATCTCACTGCTAAGCCTACTCTTATATTTTACCTTCGTTATGTGCGATCGACACAAATTCTGATGTTAGTAATTGTATTCAACTGGAATCCAAAACGAAATCTCTGGTAATATGTCTTGCCACTTTTGTACGCGTCATTAGGTATATGCAGTCCAGAAGTCGTGTCAGTGACAGATATGACAATAGCTTTTCACGGAACAAAACAAATTCATATGAGGAAGATACGGCAGGTGATATGAATGAAATGACGTCAGGACGTGTGCAGCGCCGTTCAATATACAAACTACAATTATAGTGAGAATGCACGACAGCATGTTTTTTTTTTTTCTCGTGCATACAGAGGTGAAGAAGTGCTTAGGTAGTATATGATCGGAGGACAGTAAACCTATCAAATTTCAATAATTGTGTCGTTTGTGAAGATTAAAAAGTAAAACAATGGTGACTCAGCATCGCAAGGCATTTTGAATGGGTGAGGGTCAGCGGAATTACAGCGGAAATATGAGGGCGATGTTTAATTATCGTGTGACAAGAACTTCAAATTAAATCGAAAACGGATGAGAAATTACTACAATTGAGATCATGGCAGTTTCCTTTGGTATCTTGGTTTTGTTCGGTTGTCTGATGTCAGTCATAATGTGCATGGTCATTTTGGTTATAGGGACTATAACTCTGTGTGGACTGCAAGATCGATTTTTCACTACCCATCATTCATTTGAAGACATCGCGGCCCAGGCAACAACGCGGAATAGTTGCATAGGATCAGAGGCGGGTGTGACAAAGAATGGCGTATGTAGTATATTAACTGTTATTATCGAAACCGTTACGTCATATTTCTATGTAGCGCCACCTACTGAAAGTTGTCGTCAGCCATTAAATAAACGAGTCGGTAGTTAACTCTGCTCTCTCCACCTCCACCTCTCTCTCCACCTCTCTCTCTCTCTCTCTCTCTCTCTCTGTTCTCATTGAAATCTCTTGAAACAAGACTGTGGCATTGGCATTCCTATCATAGGCCTTCTTCCCCTTAACAGCAGCTTCGATTGCATGTTTGTTAGCGATTTCAAATGCTTCTTTCATTCTCTCTTTCCACACCTCTACGTACATCTTATGGTTATTTGACTCTCCTTGTACCTCATTGAAAGTTTCAAAAATCAGATCAATGGGGAGACGGGATGATCTCCCAAACATCAAGAAAAATGGTGAGTAATTTTTGCTGCCGTTACGGGTACAGTTGTAGGCATAGAAACAATTGTGTAGGTGGTCCTTCCATTTTGACTTTTGTGTTTCTGTTAGTGTTTTCAGCATTCCTTAAATTGTGCGGTTAAATCTCTCCACCTGACTATTGCCTTGTGGATGGTATGGCGTTGTCCGGGAGTGGTTTATTCCAAAATAGATTTGCAATCGGATGAAGAGCTGGTTCTCAAACTCTGTCCCTTGGTCGTGGTGGATTCTACGAGGTATTCCAACCTGCATGATGTAATCATTGAACAACGTATCTGCAACTCCTTGTAAACCAAATGGCGGTATCTCAGATGTAGCACCAGCTGGTCTTTTCCCTTGATCACCCTAGGATCCCACTTTGATAAATTAATTAATAAATGTTGATTTATTTTAAAAGTTTATCCCACTGCAATAGGAGTTTGGACACATTCTTTGTCTCAGCACGCATGGTCTTTGGCGAAGGCCAGTGGCCACTTTGTTTGTAGAAAAGCACTCTCGATATGATTTCATCATCTGCCTGCCAGTGTGCCTCTCTCAGCTCACTATTTGATATACTTCTGCCTCTCTTATCTTCAGGGAACTTTAGTAGTTCAGACACTTCAACACTGGAGCAGACTGTTTCTATCAAAGTCGTCGCCCCTTGGCTCACAGCTTCCACGTTATCTTTTACACAGGTCAGGACAGTTGGTGACAGTTCTTCAGTGCAGTCATCCATCATGGTTTTTGTATCATATGGTATTTACCCTCCCAGGTCGATATCGAATGGTGAAATTATAATCTGCCGGCTCCGAAACCCAACGTTGTCCTGTAGCATTCAGTTTGGCATTTGCTAGTACATAGGTGAAAGGGTTGTTATCTGTATAGACAGTGAAATGCTTCGAATAAAACAGATAGTCCCTGAATCTTTCTGTTATGATCCGCTTTAGGGCAAGGAATTCTAGTTTCCCTGAATGCATGTAGTAATTCTTTTCAGCCGGAGAAAGACTCCGTGATGCGTATGAAATAACTCGGAGCTTTCCGTCTTGCTCTTGGTACAGGATAGCACCGAGGCCTCCATTCGATGCATGTGTGGACAACAAATTCTTTATCAAAGTTTGGGTAACTCATCACTGGAGGGTTGGTCAGAGGCTCCAACAGTTCCTCTAAGGCCTAGTGATGTTGTTCTCTCCATACCATTGGATATCTGGATGGTAACTGCCCTTTTAGGTTGCCCTTGCCTTTTGTTGAGCCTTTACGCCCACCCTTGATTTGTTTACCATTCAGCGTCTTTGCAGGCGGTGGTACTGTCAATAGATCATATAGAGGTCTAGCTTTCTTAGAGAAACCTCTGATGAACTGGCGGTAGTACCCTACCAGGCCAAGCATATGCCTTACCTCCCCTACAGACGTCGGTAACGTTTCCTTGAGATGAAGGACTACCTTGGTATCCTCTGGGTTTGCTCGATAACCCCAGGCTGATACATTTTTCCCAAGTATTTCACTTCGGACTGGAACAGTTCGCATTTTGAGGCTCTCAGTTTCACACCTTTGGCCTTCAATCTCTGTAAGACTTATTGGAGCCGTCTCAGGTGTTCCTCATGTGTATCACTAAAGACCAGTAGATCATCTAGGTAGGTGTAACAGATTTCACCATTCATGTCCTCCCAACACACTTCCATATGTCTCAGAAAGGCTGCTGGGGCATTCATCAGACCAAAGGGTATCCTCACCCATTCATAAAGCTCCCACGGAGTGATGAATGCAGTGGCCTGTCGACTCTCTTCGATGATGAAACCCTGGTATATATGACTTATAAACCGTTAAAGATTGCGGTTAATTGTCGTCAATGTTGCCTCCAAATATAATAAAAGTTTACATGACCACCCGTACTCAAAATTCAAACATTGCATTTTTATGACGCTGTTAAAGTAGTTACCGACACTGAGAAATCAAGTTGGCTGTTCTAGTAGTCATAAATGTCCGAGTATAATTTAAGGACGAGAACCTTCAGGAAAACGCAAAGTTGTGCTACTATACTACTATTGAATTTTTGTGTTAGATTGAAAGGGGCGGGGTGGGGGCGGGGTAAGGGTGGGAGAGGTGTACAGCCCTACCACCCACTCCCAATGAATCCACGAATGTGTACACGAATAATACCGGAAAGTGTGGGTACTCTAAAACCACATGAGTACGATTTAGAGCAAAAATGATCCGCTAACGTATATACAATGGTAATTAATACAGGGACTTTATTGACTGCGACAGTTATTACGTCGATGTTATAAAATGGTCACTAAATTCCAACACTTACAATAACATTGACATCAAAATGTAAAGCAGCTTTGCGAAATCAACTTGCATATTAATTATAATTTCAAGAAACTCTTTGTGTTCACAAGCTGGTGACATAATCAGAGGAAGCCTGCTGTCATTTGTCGTAAGTCGGTACCATAAATCAATAAATTTTATGTTTAATTATTTATTTTTTAGAAATAACAATGTGTCATTATAAAAGGAGTAAACACGTATTGAGTTCCATGACGTATCGTGCGATGATTTAGAGATATTCAGACACATCCAAGGTAAGAATTTTACGAGTCGATCCTTCAATTCAACAACCACCACCGACTTTTTATTTCTTTCTTTTTTGGTTAGACAATAATAAATTTATACCGAACACACAAAAAGTCTTATAGAACTGTCAAATAGAAAAATAGAAAATCTGCGTAGCATGAAAGACAATGACAACAGTAAAACTATATGTTTTACGTAAATTTACACCACAGGACGGTGTCCAACACCAGATGGTTCTTCTGTGAACTTTCGGGGAGATTAAAAAAAATGGTTTTGCTAACGTTTTGTTTTTCGGAGAAAAAAACAAAACAATTACCATTAGAAATAGAAAATTCTCAGTTCATTCAATCAAGAGATCATTTCCTTTCCTATTTATGCTCGTAAATTGTTCTGTATATCTTTGCAGCAGAATATCAAGTTGTCTGTTGATATTAACTGTACATGTGTGCAAATATAACAACTCAACTCATTCAAGCAATGCATTCTGGGAAATTGTGGGTTGGATCCATGGCCGGCCAAAGTATAAATTACACAACTTAAAATTGCATTAATTTAAAGAATACTTTTAACATAACTGTTTGTTTGTTGAATCATTAATTGGACATAATTACCCCACTTGTTACACGAAAGCAATCAAATGCAACATTTACATTTCAGCTTTTGCTTCTGAACTTTTTCAAGATAATACAAAAAGGAAAATAAAAAAACCTCTGAACTTTCCCATCAGTGAACAAGTTAACCTATTTTTGAATGTGTAAAAATACAACGCTTACATTTCTAATTGTGCATTTATACAACAAATTGTCATTTACTGTTTTAAAAACAGCTGCGAAAGCAAGTATATCTCCTAGTTTCTTGTTAGTAGATGCAATTGCAGGAGGAAAAGACAGCATTAAAACAACATAACTAGCTGCAGGAAGGAAAGACAAATTTATACTGTAGCTGAGTAATTATTATAAAATATATTCTTTGGACTAAATAAAATTATAAAATCTTATAGAGTACAAAACAACTGACTAAAAGAATACAGTACAAAATCTTTTTAATATCAATTAAGTAAACCTGTAACAGTCTTGTCAAATTTTGTGGTTAAAATTCTAAGACTTTTTTTCTTCCAGTTCTCTTCATGTAGTACCTTTACCTCAATTTATATTTCCAAAAACGAAAACTGACATAAATATCAGTTATAATATATATAATTATAATAATGTTTAATTCCACTTTGAAATTGACACCAAACTTAAAACACCAAAAATACTTATATTTAGAGCTGAAGAATCTTAATTTCTTTGCAAATGTGCCTGTGAAGAATGAAAAGATGAAGTAATCGCCATTTTAAATTCAACACACCATGAATTTTACGATCACCCATAATTACCAAAAATAAACTGCCATTTTGTAAGTTTGATACAGTTTCTCCTCTATCATTTCGTAAACAAAGTTTCATTTATTGAAAGCAATAGGTCCTGAGTATAATCTATCGAAAGTTACATTTGGCACTATAGACCGATGAACCTTGTTTGTCTTTTAATATTATTTCTAACTTTATTTTATGGTTACCATAAGACTACAATCAGACTGATAATATGAAGCATCTGTGTAGTACAAAATCCAAGATGGCCAACTTGCAATTTGTTTAGCAATGTTGGCTAATCTGTTTAATGATAATATAACGAGGTCAAAAAGACGAATTATCTTCTGACACCAAATGCAGAATGGCAACAACACCAACAAGTTTTAAAAACAATTTAAAAAAAAAGTAAAAGGGGGCCATGTTTAGTTATTGATGGTAACATAGCTATCATCCTCATTATCAGCTCTGTTGTTGCTAGGATCATCTGGTGGAGGAGCCGGTCTGTACTGGGGATCTGCATATGAATATTCTTGTTGATTCCCTGGTGAATGGATCGCTCTTTCATATGTAGCATTGGGTTGTAAGTAAGTGGAATCATCATCGGCTTGTACAGGAGCAGTCGCTCCTTCCCTTACATCGGGAGTTAAATACATGCCACTGGATGGTGGTTGGGACACAGGTGGTGGTTGTTGGGACGCAAGTGGTGGTTGGTACACAGGTGGTGGTTGGGACACAGGTGATGGTTGGTAAGCAGGTGGTGGTTGGGACACAGGTGGGACTACTACTTGCTGAGGTAGACCACCACTGGGCAAAGCATGTCCAGTTGTTTGTATCACTGGGTAAGGTGCAAGTTGGCCTGGATAGGGAGGTGGGGGCCCATTCTGAACGATGAATGGCGAAGGGCTCTGAAACTGTGGGACCTGTGTTTGATAGTACATCTGTTATATAAATAGAGAGAAAGAATACAGAAATTCCTTAGAATGCCTATGTGAACATCTTGAGGGAAAAAGAAAGGAGAAATATTGAGTTTGCAAGAAGGCATCTAAAGCACTTAATACATTTTTCAAGCACAATTGATTTAGATATTATCAAGGAAAGCAGGCAGAAGAGGTTTTGGTACACTGAATGTGATCACTATTGCCTCTACAATTGGGAAACAAGTCAAAAAGTGGATACTCATGTTTGTCAGCAAGCATTTCACTTCAAATCTAAAAGGTACTTTCCATCAATGAGGCATTTAATAGCTTTAATAATTTAACAATCCCCATTGTCTAATAATAATTTTGTTTGTCAAGAAAGTCCATGAATACTAAGATGTGACATCTGCTGTGATAGCAAATGCAAACTTTATCAATAATGTGCATAACTCTTTTCAAATGACCTCGATAGAGAAGGAAATTTGCATTGCTGCATGTGAAGCCGGCTTTACATGCACCGTGTACAACAGACCACGAGCATGGTGTTGTATGGCGGGCCATCAGTCTTAAATCGTGGGGAATCGACTTATACCGATTTAAATCGACATATACCAAATTTCCTTTGATTTATACGAGTTTCCAGCAGCTTAATTGACTTCAACCGATTTAAATCGACATATATCAGTTTAATTCAACATATGATCGATTTAAATCGATATATACCAATTTAAATCGACATATACCAATGTATATCGTCATATACCAGTTTAAATCGATGATATGTCAAATTAAATCTGTATATGTCATTTTAAATCGACATATACCAATTTAATTTGACTATACCAGTTTAAATCGACCTATATCGATTTAAATCGACATATACCAATTTAAATCGATGATATGTAAAATAAATCGGTAGACGTCGATTTCCTTGGACCTATACCAGTTTTTAGCAACTCAAAGTGACAAATACCTATTTAAATTGACATATCATCGATTTAGCTCATTAACATATTCCATATGCCAATTTCGGTGATGATCAATATCATCGATTTAAATTGACAAAACCTTAACAATGACAGCAACATCAGTATGACTTGGTCACCAGAGGGCAGGGGAAAGAGAGGGCAACCAAAAACAACATGGCGTAGGACAGTAGATAAAGAGAGAGAGAGAGGGCTGGTCGGCAATCCAGGAATAAGGCCAGAAATGCAGCTGCCGACCGAGATAAATGGTGACGCTCTGTTGAGGCCTTATTTGCCTCTAAGCAAGAAGAAGACAGATAAAGATTAGAAATTGGTATATGTTGATTTAAATCAGTATATGTCGAGTTTAACTGGTATAAGTCGAATTAAATTGTTATATGTCGATTTAATTCGATGATATGTCAAATTAAACTGGTATATGTCGATTTAAATCGGTAGAAGTCAATTTTAGCTGCTGGAAACTGGTATAAGTCAAATTAAATTGATATATGCCGATTTAAATCGGTATATGTCCATTCCCCAAGATTTGAGACTGATGGCCCGCCATAAGTGTCTCTGTGTTAAATTATGACACACATGTTATATTTTATTTCTCGTTGGTAAAAATTTGTGTTGAAAAGACGCCATCTTTTTATTGCATGTACTTTAATTTCATTGAGGGATTTCTTATTAAACTTTGGAAACACAACTTTTGGTTGTCAAAGGTTTTAACTTTTGACAACCAAATTTTCAAGTTTGTAAGTTATTTTTAATATTTGCCTTCATCATTATGTTGTTTTTCTTCATCCACACAATTGATTTACTTACCATGTGTTGTCTTGGCGTGCTATTACAGCAATCCAAGCCACTGCAAGTGGAACTTGCTCCAATAATGGCCACCACAAATTCTGCTAACAAGCAAGTTAACATGATGCAATGCATTGCTAAGTGAAGTCTTGCAGCTGATAAAGTCTGTAATAAATATGAATATTCATTTAAAATGGCAATCGACAAATTTTCCATCCTTGTAAGTACTAGTAGATTAAACCAGGACTGTTGTGCAACAAAATGGACAATTGATTACTTAGTACCACCAGTAGGGGAATCCGATAGAGTTGTCGTTTAATTTATTTTCCACTTAAAAGATAACTTTAGGCAGATTTGAAGTCTTCATATGTCACATCCAAGAAAAAATGAAATATTTGAGTGCTGGAAATGTTTCTATGGCTATTCCCGTTTTTATGTTATTCTGCTTAAAAGAAAAATGCTAAATCTCTCTAATGATCCTTTCAGGCTAAATTGATGACGACGTCGACATCTCTGTGCAGCGCAAAATGTTATTTGTTCAATCTATTGTCTTACAAATTAACAATAATTGGGACAAGAAAATGTTCTTTTTTCTTCATACAGCAACAGACCACACCTGATTAACTTTCCACACCACTTTGTCATTTGACAAATTTCTAACATTTTGTCAACATGTCATATGAGTCTATAAAAGTCTTATATTTTCCCATTGTGTTTGTGTTGAATCTGAGCAACTGACTTACTGGTCTGTGTATTAGACTACATAGTCCAGTCACTTGAACTGTTTATTTAAAGGTTCAGTCCTCAAACATTAAAAGTGCTATAGGAATACAGTCTGGACTAGACAGCAGTGTTTGATGTTCTACAGCATAAAAGAACTATTTTTTGGCCTAAGGCCATCCTTTAATGGTTATACTCCTCTGTAAATCTTAAATAACACTCACATCTTTAATACACTCTCTCTCAAGTTGTGACAGGTTCTTCGGAGTTGTATAATATGAAGACCCATAACGATATGGTTTGCATGGGTCATCATAGCTGCTGCCTGAATCATCCTGCAATACAGCCCTTATCCGGTTTGATTTACCCAATGAAATTGACACTGGGATAAGACCAATTCCTGAAATCACACAGACAGTTATTGAGAACGCCATGTAGAGAGAAATCTGTAGATTGGAGGGAGAAAAAATTAATCTATCAGATATTACTACCTCAAAAGACAAGCTGTTTAAAGATTTCTCTGAGTTTAAGTAGCACATTCTAAGCATCATACATACATAATAGAGCCCTTCCAAGCAAAACATGGCATCCCTCACCCCCTTTCTCTGCAGTACAGTACCAAAATGGCTTACCGTACTTTCTGACTTGTAATGTGAGTACAAAGACCCACGTACCAGTATGAGTACAGGAAATTTGCTACGAGTAGGCTACGAGACATACTGTAAGAGTGTACTCCATCATGAGTACAGATTGGAGACTACAAGTCTGCTTAACTGTAAGATCATATGTAGGCATGGATCAGCCTGACAGTTGCATAGTTTCAAAACAGTTTTGCAATTGTCAAATGCATTCAATAATTCTCTAACTAGGAGCACCATGCATGGATGCGTTACCATAGATCACTTTGATTGACTGAAAGGGAATCCATGTTTGTGAGAAAAATACCATCATAATCCCAAAAAGTATCCTACGTTTTGGTTTAGTCTTGAGATTGACATTACTCTTCTATGTGATTACAGGAACTGACTGGTGTTGATTAAATCAACAGTAGTTCTCCTGTCGTATTTTCTACCGATCTTACAAACTAACAGCCTTTTTCTTCTCTTTCGTATGGAGAAGTTACTTTTAATTACTCACCAGTGTTTGATTTTTTTTGCTGAAAATCCCACAGACAGAATTAAAGATGACAGCCTGTAATGGAAATTAAAATCAAATAATGTGATCAGGTTTTCATAGTGAGCAATAAACGTTATTTAACATAAAACTGTGCACACTTGTACTTAATTATAAGTTGCATCCATATTATCTCTTTGTAGATATGTGATATAATAGAGTAATAGTACTAGTAGAGTTACATTCTCTTTATTTTTATTTTCATATTTTTAAGGAAGTATGTGCAAATTATGGACACTGAAAATACTTTAGTGCCAAACATACAGTTAGATTATGTTAAGGGCTTCGAGACAATTTTGATTCAGAAATTTGCAAAAACTACCTTCATGAATACAGAAATTTATCATTTGTAATAAATATTTAAAAATTAGGAAAAGAAAAGCAAAGAGGAAGTTAAAGATAACAGATTCTAGTGTCACTACATGACATCACAGAGTTACAAAATGACAGCCCCCATACAGGACTTTTATACTACAGTATGATAAACAGAGCCAAGATTTTTCTCAGATGTTTTGGGGGAGTTGTTAATCGCAAAGATGAATATAATCTTGAGGTGATAGCTGGGTTTTGTTTACCTTATACAGGAATATTGGAAATTGTAGGGCTTACCTGTAGTACATTTGAGCCATGAAAGTCTGACACCTGAAAACATTTAAGACATTCATTAAACCTGAATTAAGTTAACTGTTTTGACTATTACGACAGAAATTCAAAATAATACAGTACCACGCCGATCCAAATACACCAGGCCTGCTTATCTCTTCTGTCTATTCCTTCTACAGTGTTTCTGTTGTAGCTTCTAGTGTCATAATTTACTTCTGGAAAGTCAACTGCAATGACAACTATTCCACAGATAAGAAGAGCCAGACCAAGGATAGCCTGAATGAAACCAGTACTCCTTCTAGCTGGGAAACCTCTGCGCGGCTCCGCTGAGGTTTGTGTTTCCGTCGGTACCACTGGAGGTGCAACTGTTTGCCACTGCATGGCCTGTGGTAAAGGCTGTTGTACTGTTTGAACACCCTGCATCTAAAAGAAAAGGCAAAATGCAAATCAGGCAATCAATGCAATCAGGATCAAGTTTTTTGTGGCTTGCATGTTGAAAGGCATGTTCAATGGAAGTACAGAAATTGGGTCAATTGAGGCAATTTTAGACCAATAGGCCTCCCAGGAGCAGCGAACGAAAATGATTTACTACTGAGTGAAGAGGTTTGTGTACAAGTGACAAAAACGTCCGGCTACGATAGCAAAAAATCTACATGGTCATGATATGGAAAATTCATGGTGCCTCCAACTTGCCAGCTATCCGGTGACAGGTAGCGATTAGCTAGTGGTAACTTCTATAGATCTGGACTTAGAGAGCATATTTTTTGGTTATTTAGTGTGTAAGTCAATGGGGCTTTTAACAGGCATATATGCTGTTTTTCACAACAACTATTTGCAACGTTACTATCCCTTGTATGAAGAAGTTTGTGCTATAGGCTTTCATAGTTATGTGTGCTTTCAAATATCATAACAATAGGCTTTGTTCACACACATTCCGACAAAATAATATACATTCATAATTTCTTTGTGGCAAACTTTTTGACGACATGCTTCAGTTATTTTTTTGTGTTGCGTTCATACATCGTCCAAATTAGCCATTGAATTAAGCTTGAGCATCGACATTGCGTACAAAACTAATGGACATTGCGTACAAAAATATTTCCATACTGCAGTGGTAAAGAGATAGGAACTAACAGGGGTTGGGCTGACTGCCCTTTAGTCGTTGAGTAAAAAGAAAAAAATCTTTGTTCAAACTGAATAACAGTTATGAATAAAATTGCATTGCTTAACTTTTAATGGTTACTTACAGTACGACAGGGGTTCATAAAAGTTGTTAGCAAGTAGAGTTAGGTCTTTTGGGGGACATGTTCTTGTGTTGTTGAGATCAATAAGTATTATTTTCTACAAAATTTAAGGGGCTCACTAAAATCAGCTATTTATATGCAGTATATCTATTCCTGCATTTTCTCTCACTTTTTTTCGCACTGTTAATGTTGAATTCCGACATTCACATCGTATGCATAGCCCATAGCATTTCCATAGACATTGTATTATAAGGGAGTTGTTTACCATACAGTGTATGCTTTTGCATGATGTCTAGGCCAGCCTATATGTAACTAGTCTACGTCCGGCAAACTTTTCAGATTTCAGAATTTGACAGTAATTTTGTTGTTGTATAATTGTACTTAGAAAACAAAGCTTTGGTGTTGATACCAATTTACCATTTTATCTATTTGGTGGAACAGACCCCAATTAAATGCAAATGGCCTTAAATAACTATTAGTTATTTAACGCAATTTGAATTTGATGTATACAACTACTACTGTACTGTTCCCATCCACTGGACAACCTCCACAGCAGATTTTGTTTGTCCGAACAGAAATTTAGTTTGTTATTCTGACTACCCGACACCCATTAAAAATTTGCCCTGACAGGTATCGTACAACCACTACAAATTCTCACTGGTTTTTGTAATAATAATTTCCTGATGTGATGTTCATACAGGTACTCAACTGTCATAGAAATGAAAAATCACATATTTTCGACAACTGGAGTTGCAGAGGACAATTTGAAATAGCGGGAATGCTTGGTAGTTATGACTTTCTACTATACAATACAGTACTGTATGTTTTTGCGGCAGTTACAAGAAACGTCACATTTAATAAGTGAGAGGGCATTAAATGTGACGTGGGCCAGTAAATATCTTCCTAAAATTGGTCAGAAATTGCTATATATAGTAGATCACCTATATACACCCAGAAATTGCTTTATATACTACTGTAGATCACCTATGATACACCAGCCAGCCTGCAAAGTGTATAATTTATATATAACTGCATCAGTTACACTGTTCTAAGTTTGAAGTCAATGTCTGGTGTCTGCTATGGATACCGTACAACAATTTGAACATTAATGGACTGTAATGAATGTGATACATTTTGTATTCCACAGAGCCATGTGCCTAATCATACATAGTGATGATATACATTACATGGTATGGATTATTTCCAATGTACAAATCAATATAATCGTTCGTTCCTGCAATGAAACTGAAAGGAGAAGTAACAATTTCAGGATCAAAACCTACTATATATACTACAATATGGTGTAAGTAACAGCTTTTGAACATCAGTGTGACAAACTAGAATCAGAAAATATATATGATAATTGATATGATAATGATTTGATAATTAATGTGGGTGACCACCTCATGTTGTTATCTCGGGTTTCCAGGATCGCCAAATGCCCAAACTAATGTCTATATCTGTAGGTGAGAATACACTGTAGTTGTGAACGATAACAATGTTGACTTACTTTCAAGCAGATTCAACACAGAGAATACCAAAGACGTATAAATATACTAGTTACTAATTAACTGGCCTAGGCTAAGCCAACCTACTGTAGTCACTCTTACTTCTTAGTAAGGGTAAATCTCACTGCTAAGCCTACTTTGAAAGTTTACCTTTGTTATGCATGCGATCGACAAAAATTCTGATGTTGGTAACTGTATTTCAACTGGAAACCAAAACGAAATCTCTGGTAATATGTCTTGCCACTTTTGTAAGTATCAGCAATTAGTGAGGCAAAACTTTGTTGAACTTTCATTCCCTTCTGAACGTTGAGTAACCGCTTACGGGAGTCCGGATGTACTATCACTCAGTCATCGCTATGAACAATTGCGTTTCACGGAACAAAACAGATCACTGTGAAATCTATCTATAGTGGTATGAATCAAATGACGTCATCACTGTGCAGCGCTATTCACATGCAATATACAAATAATATACTAACTTGGGGGGTGATGAGGGCAGGCATTAACTTTGATAAGGGTTATATATGTTTCTAGTGGAGGTGCTTATAGGTGTTTTGAAAGCAAGGAAAGTGATAGTCATAGTTCTAAAATTATCAGGAGGCATATTTTAGGGATAAGCTGAATATTGTCTCTACAAATACTAGAAGTATTCGTAAACATTTTGCTGAATTTTCTGTCTTCTTGAGGATCTGAAACCTGATGTGTTTGGTATCACAGAATCTTTACCTTTAAGGTAGGACATTGACTATAGTGCTGAGGTTTCTTACACAGGGTATGTTCTGTATCGTCATGACAGGAGGGATACTCATTATGGTATTGGCGGGGAGTTTTACTGTATGTTAGGGATGACATTGTAAGTGTTGAGAAGTCTCAGTTGCAATTAGGTTCTTTTGTAAATTCTGTCTGGTGCGAGTTGTCCACAGACAACTCCAAGAGGTCCAGTGATATGTCATAACTATTGGTGTTATGTACCGTTCTCATAACAGCAGCGAAGAGATATATCTTGCTGTTTGATTCAATTAGAAAGCCTGCTAAAGGTGATGTTGTTATTGGGCGACTTTAGTTTTCCTGACATTAATTGGATAGACGGTTCCAGTAGTAGGAAGGGTAGTGACTTTCTATAGATGTTGTGCAAGATTGCTTTTTACATCAGCGTGTTACTTTCCCTACTAGGTGGATAACATTCTGGATCTTGTCTTGAGTTCTGATCCAAGCAATGTTGTTGATTTGACGGGTCTAGGAAAACTAGGAACTAGCCGCGATCATGATGACTATAACTTGCACAGTTCTATTATTGATAATCTCTTCAGCACATGTGGGAAAGTTTGACCCGCGGCTGAGGCCATATCGATCGAGGATTTGAATTTCCCACATTATAACGCATCCTGTATGGGAACCTAAAAGGAAAAAAAAAACATGAAATATATATTTACAGTTACACTTTTCGGAGTTTGTATATATAAGACCAAGCCTATTAGTGAAAGAATAATGACTGAGATGGACAATCTAGGCTTGATGTATCAGACGTTTCTCTGGTTTTAGTTCGAATATATCCCATGACTATTCTGGTAGTGCATGTGTGTTACCAAAGTATAGATACATAAACGGGCCTGTGGACAATGCATAAAAAAGTCCGATGTGGCCCGCAAGATCAATACCTTGCCCTGCAGTCCTGCTAGTATACTGGATCATGTGAGATGAATTTATATAGAAATACAAAAAAAATGTAATTGTAGAAAGTGCTCTGTTTGGCTTTATATACATTCCATCAGTGTCACAGATAACAGCATGAAAATTGAAGGGGAAAAAAGGGAAAAGAAAAATATTTACATTATATGGTTTTGCGATGATAAACTACAACTTCATTGGCTACAACTTCAAAATGGGATTAAAAGTTCAAGACAAGAAAACTTTATACGGTACGATTTAAAAGTTATGCATGGTGTCCTAATTATTATGAAGAAATATACAAATATAGGAGAAAACATTTCAGAATCTCCATGCATAACAAAATTGAAAGAATTGCTAAACACTCTAATTTATTTTGAGACAAAACTGATGATATCTAATTTTTTTATTACAATCAACATACAAATCGAAGGATACGCCGTTCAAATTCGGCAAGCGATGGAAGCAAATATTGTGTAGAATCTTTCACAGTCGTACATAGAGAAAGAGCGCCACCACATGTATCATCTAAGACCAACCATCGCGGGGCAGCGCGCAATGGTTACGGTGTATAGAGTTTGTCAAACAAAGGGATTTATCATAAAATTCTTAGTTTCATATTTCATATTATTTGACTATTAGGAAGCAGCCAAATGGTTGTAACCATCTAGACCAGTGTGGGCAACCTACGGCCCGCGGGCCACATGCGGCCCGCCAGTGATTTCTTTTGCGGCCCGTGAGATGTCTCAAGAAAAAAAATCAATCTATTTTACATCATCACAAAAAAACGAGCTAGCTGCTTAGAATTTATCGGCACTAATGATGCTGTCAGGTAGGCCTATTATCCCCATTAATTATCAACTGTACTGAATTGACATTATGTGTTTGTGAATACAGATTAAGTACACACACCTATTACTTGAAAGTCCTCGGAATCAAAGGTTTGAAATCAACTGCAGGTCGTTGGTTAGGTGCGGCCCAGTCAATTTTTCACCCCATATATCTGGCCCATTCATTCAAAAAGGTTGCCCACCCCTGATCTAGACGATGCCCTGATGACGTCAGCTTCTTCATTCAGACCTAATCAATTATTTTACGAATTCTTACATATAAAAGTATAACCATGTTCGTTTCTTTTTATATAAACAACTTCAAACTTTGCCGACACCATTTTTCCTTGAGAAAAGTGTAATACATTATATGAGGCGATAAAAGTTTCATATTATGATTTGCAGGTGTTAATGAAGAAGAGACTTAATGGTCCGTGTACGGTAGACCATGGAGCTCAAGGGCGTAGGAACCGGGGGGGCTGGGGCGGAAGTGGGGCGGAAGTATCATTCCGCCCCCCCCCCCCCCGCTTCGCAAGTCAGAAAACCCCTTTTTCATTTCCAAATGAGAAAAAAATCTCATTTGGAGCACCAAATTGCATCTAAGGCCAGGTTAAAATGCAAAATTATTTACAAAATAGAGTGGGTGTTGAAGTGTGCTATATTACACCAAATTGCATCTGAGGCCACCTGGAAATGCAAAAAATTTCCAAAGGGTAGGGGGACACCCCCTCCCCTTAGACCCCTCCCCCAGGCCGGCCATCAGTCTTCAGCCCCCCCCCCCCACTCAAAAGTACCTTCCTACGCCACTGATGGAGCTATAATCTGTTTATAGCTCCATGGGTAGACTAAGTAGTCCAGTCACTTTGATATATGAGCCTCTGATGTTTGAAAGGTCATTTCGATTAAAAGCCCTAAGCTGTAACAGAAATTAAAACCAGTGCTGATGTATATAAAGCAGTGGTCTATAAACAGGTCCATAAACCATATCATAATTAAATCTATATGTTTGCAGTCATCCTTTTTCAGTGTACAACTTCCGACCTCAATTCGGGTCTTATTCGTAATCTGTCGGATCTGGTAGATGCAAAGAGCTGTACGTATCGTGCCTAGCACGAGACTGTGGATCAAGATCAGCATACGTCTCTGTGTCTCGTCGAACTGGACGTGCATTCACATATTCTGAATCGACAGCGCTGTTTCTATGGGAACCCGAGGAGGATAGCGCCGAGTCCGATTCCGACGTAATCTCGGTGCTTTCCTCGACGATGTCGTCATCTCCGGTGGATTCGTAGACTATCGTTGGAACCTCCGAAACTCTATTGGGAACTTCTCCGCTGTCGTAATAATTGACCTCTGACACGGTACGCGGTCGCTCTAAAAATGATTCTCTTCGGTTCCCTTGTGCAGGCCTTCGCGTTGACCTCCAGCTTAGAAAAGCGCAAAATGCTATCGTACAAAGAGCCACAGTGACTTGAAAAGTGATAAGAACGGCTACTGCGACAGGCACACGTGTACATGTAACGGTTTCACTGGCTTCGTATCCCTCAATGTCGGTCTTATCAAACGGACTACTTGTAGTTTTCATCGGCGAGGAAGCTTCATCAGACGTTAACATGTCTCCACTTGTGGTGACGAAGTTCATTTCCGGTATCTGATGGCATGGACAAGATACGCGTAAATCCACTGACGTCACAGAAGGGTCCTCCATATACTGCGCTTTTACACAGTGATATGTACCTTGATCTGACGCTTCCACGCGCGCGATAGACAATGTGCCATTCTTCGATTTGGTGAATCTGTTCATACTAGATACTTCAACCCACTGTCCAGAAGGTGACAACCATTTTGTTTCGTAATCGGATAAGTAGTTGCGAAGCGGTGCTAAGATAGATACCGGACATTCTAGTTGGACTAGCTCGCCTACCATAACTATGCGGACCTCGTCAGGTTGAAAGCTGTCATTGAATAAATGCAAGTCATCTCCGTCAGGTTTTTGGAAATTGGTAAAAGTTGTCTCGTCATAAACTCGTTCTGGATCTGCAGTTGACATATCATCCAAAATAGGTGTAGGATACTTGCCTAGCAACCCACCTCTCAGAGGTGCGCGCATTGGTTTTGCATCGGACGCAACGTGTATTGATGATGTCTCCACTTGAGAGTCGACACCATTTAGATTAGATGTCATAACATTAGATTCGCGACTCTCATATGGAGGAGTTATTGGAACGCTGGGTTCTTCAGGTTGGGTACTTAATAGCCAGTTCTGCTGGTTGCTAGGCAACGTGACCTCATATTCACCGTGCCTCTCTGTTATCACAGGATGGTCTTCTAGTATACGTCTGTCGTTATTTGGAAATTTTGTAACCGTCTGAATTGTATTGGGCATGGAAGAATCATTCAAGGGACGAACCACATTAGAAAGTGTGACGTCACTGCGGTCCCTAACAACTTCATCAGGGACCGTCTGCGATTGTAAGTTCTTATTCATCGTGTCGCTATCAGCTTTAGAAGCAGTTTCCGTTAAGGTTGATGACGTCACCTGTTGTCCCTCTTCATTTGGCTTGTTTGTATACGATAAGTCCGTGGTGACGTTGTCATCTGTCACCGTTGGTTTTGCTTGTTTTTCATTTGACTTTGGAATAATGGTGGCGGTCGACGCAACTGCATTTTCCTTTTCAATTCTCGTGGTGCCTTCCCTCGCTACCGATATGTCCACTGTACCGCTTGTAGCTGCATATTGTGACCATATTTCTGTTCTACTACTCAAGGGTACAGCAATGGAAGTTCTTGGATCAGACATTGATGTCGATGCCGACGTCATGATGCCCGGTGACGACATTATTGCATCATGAGCAGTGATTTGTTGAATGTTGGCCGTTGCCGTGGTTACTTCAATGTCACTAGATACACTCTCGTAGCTGTTGCTGTCAAATCCGTCACACCGCAACTGTTTTCTTATCGAACCAAGCAGTCTTCCCGTCATTCTTAGCGGCTGTGAACATTCTCCAGATTTCCTGTATGAATCGTCATCACCCTGTGCAGCACGGTACCATTGTCTCAGAAACTCCAAACTACAATCACAATACAAAGGATTACCTCTCAAACTCAGGTCTTCGAGATCGGTTAACGTCCCGAGAAATTCCGGAAGTGACGCGATTTTATTATAAGCCAATGACAGTGTTTGTAAGCTGACAAGAGTAGTGAAGGATCCATAATAAACTGTATGAATTTTGTTCGAATCTAAATCCAAGGTCACCAAACTAGTGACGTGTGCAAACGCATCCGGGTACACCACTTGGATGGCATTATGATGAAGCTTTAAAATTTTCAGGTTCGGCAATAATCGGAATGTCCCGGGCTGTATGTCGCTGATCCTATTTCTCGACAAAATCAAGGATCTTAAATTAAGTAGTCCTTCGAATACTCCTGCTCGTAATATCTCCAGTCTATTGTTACGCAAATCTAACGTCTGCAGATATCGTAACCCTTGGAACGCCCAAGGAGACAAAACTTGGATGGAATTCGACTTAAGGTCCAATGTGTTTAGATTTGGAAAGCTTTGAAAGGCCAGTGGACCGACAGTTGTTATGTTATTTATAGAGAGATCCAACGTCCTCGTTCTCTCTATACAACATGGCTTTGGTATGCATGTTAATGAGATTCCGGTACAAGAAAACCTCAACTGGGACGGCACATAGTTACACTCAAGTCCACAAGGTCTGATGAAGAAACTAGTGGTTGGACCAATCAGAAGAAGACATCTCACGATGACGTCGAATGACGTCACAGTTACTCGTGCCATGATCTTTACCTATCAAGAAAACGAAGGAAAAAAAGGAGAAGTGGATAAATTTAGATTGTAGCATTGACATCATCATCAATTAAAATGAATTACAATTGCGATAAGTCCCCACTGACGTAACTAAAGCTCAGTTGTCACGTCACTTCGTTAATATTCATCAGGTGAACTCCTTAAGGTCACAATTAGGCATAAATTGAAACGATTTATAAAACTTTCTATACGTCTTTCTTACGGGTGGGTGGAGGGGGGAGATGATAAGTCTGAAAGTAATGAAAATATCCGTGATTAGTGGTGTTCTTTTGTGTGAAAATAATCTAAAAGCCTTTCCTAATTTTGGTCCATTGTAATATAATGTAGCGTAATACTCGACAGGTTTCATATAAAATCCCCCCCCCCCCCCCAAAAAAAAACCCAAGTTGATGTTTAAACGCGAAAACGGAAACTTTTGATGACGAAAATCATGCTGTATTGGGCAGGCATATCCTCTTTGCTTATTATGTAGATTTGCACCGATTCATGGATTTGCTTATATGCTTATCAAGTTTCAAAGTCATTGGTCATGCACAGAACAGTGATATGCCTTATATTTATATCATTGCCTCCAACACCAAACATGCTCGGCCTATATACTTCACCGGAGAAATAAATATCTGTCGGTATTAGGTTTATTCATGATCGGATGTAAACAATCCGTAGCTTATATGGAAACAAACTGAAGTTAGGTCGAAGCTCCTGCAATCCCCCCCCCTCCCCCACCACCTCCACCTCCACGGAGGACCCCCCCCCCTCTTTCCTATAGAGACAGAAAATTTACGGGCATAGAAATAACCACAACGTCGTGAAACAAAATACTCACTAAAGTTAATCAAGCAACCATAAAATACAGTTAACTTAACGAACCCGCTGGATTGTTTCCCTTTTTTCTTCTCTTAGAAGGGACAGGTTTTATGTGTACTTATAGATATTGTGGTGAGCCCTTCACCCAAACTCTCCCAATCCCCTCCCCCAATTTCACCCACAACCCCCCGCTCTTCACTGGCCGTCTAACCGTCTTTTTATATTGCTTAAAGGGTGTGAAGACTCGCGCAAAAAGAAACGTCTAATGCCGGTAATCTGGCCTAGTTTCGAATGAGGTGTAACAGAAGTGTTAGACACCACCATCGACCCCAGAAAATACACACACAGCTTGCTACCGTCGGTAATTAGACACTAGAGTACAGTCAGTACATACAGCTGTGGTCAATACCCACAACACAGTGTACATAGCAGCGTGGTCATCTCAGGTCTAGATAAAAGATAACAAGGTATCATGTTTCATCACTGTTTGCATTTTGTAGCGACAAGAGAAAAACTTCACTTGCAAGCAACAGAAAGTTAACTTTTTCACAGGGCGGCACGCAGTTTGTGGCGAGTCTTCAATGCCTTTAACATTCTCACTTTTGAGCTATATCCAAAGTTCCATTTAGCATATTATTGTGATAGTCATTATCTCCACATCGTCTATTAAACTCCCTCGTTGGTTATTTACAGGAAGTGCTAATCGAAATAAATTAAACGGACTTCCAGGTATGATTCCATGATATCCGAAAAACAGTTACTAATTATACATAACCATAATTACCTTAATTAACTAATTATACATGAATGTTATCAAGGTAATGTTGCCAGTCTGTCTCAAGGATACATAACTAGTTTAATTTCAGCTTGAACGATGCTTTTCTGGAAGATGTATAACGATTCAGCGTAGAGGACGATTGGTGGGGAGGGGTGGGGGAGGGGAAGGGAGGGCTGGGCTAGGGAGTGAGTGACGAACTGGCGATGGAGGTGCAGCAGCATGTTAGGAGGGACACCATTCATTTAACTTAAGGAGGGACACAATACCCATGTCTTGTGAGGTTTGTATACATGATGTTGGTATATATGTTGAAGAGGGGGCAGTAGTCCCCATGTCCGTGTGCCTCGTCCTGGCTAAGGACCTGCACGGGGCAAAGGAGGGGGTAGGCAAAGAACATCAAAGACACATAACGTCATGTTTGATTTAAGACGTGATTGTTATATAACATAGAGAAGGAAACCACTTTGCTTATTGACAGCGAAAACTACTTTATTTTACAGTTACATTTATCAAAGTTTTTATATCCATATATAAGGACCCATACAGGCGATTATGATTCCACTCAGTATACACTTTTTTTTTTCTTCTTTTTTGGCGAGCCTGAGATAACTTCAGCAAGACTTAGCCGAGCATTACTCAAAATTAGGTTGTTATTAAGCAAGATTCTTCTTTAATTAAGGTGGTTCCACAAAAAAGAATGTTAATTAAATTCAGGGGTGGTATACCAGGGTTCCAAAACGAAGGGTGGGATATCAGTTGGAAGGTTAAAGGCGACTCCGATCTATGGGGTCGGGGGGTGAGATGTAAGACGGAAAAGGGCACATGCCGAGGCACATGTATATAATGTATAAATTCGGATTTATAATAAAGTCTAAAACGCAAAGTTGAACTGCTTTTAATTTCTGTGTGGAGATTTACCCCACCCGGACAGCTTTACCCCTAGGATCCTCGCCTGAATTAATTAGAGGCTGATAGCGATTCTAAAAAAAACTTTTACTTTTCGGTGTTGATTACAAGCGAAAAGCGAACCGGATTTTTTTTTTAAGTTTTTGAAGAAAAAATAAGCTCAAAATGTTTCCATTAATGTTTTTTAATAAACAAGCTCTGTTATAGAGCCCCACACTTTCAAAGTAAAATATGTAGCTCACATAGGAAGCCCTAGGGGCGAGATCAGTTTGATTACTAAAATTTTGCCCTCATAGGGAGAAACTTTCGGTTGTTGTACGCGAATATTTAAATACAAAAAGGTTTGTTTCATATTTAACCCAGATATCGGACACGGGTGAGAGGCCATTTGCCCTGAAACAAAACTTGTGACGTCTCAATTTGTCAATCAGAATAAATCAATTTTGACATGTTGCGGGAAATACTTTGTACATCAACGTTGGCCCCTTGAATAGCTTGCCGCCAAATAAGTGATTCACTGGAACCAGTTCTCAAATGAATATTTCTAGCTATCAACTAAAATTACGATTTAATAATAGAAATTTTGCAAATTGAAATTTTGCATCTGGCTCTTTCAAATCGAGGTCACCAAAGGTTGCAAGGTACTCTGTAAGGATATAAACTCTGGTTGGACTCAGCTTCAAATATATAAAGGGACACGTCGTAATGATAATGAAAACTGCGTCATATTTTGCATTTCCATGACAGCCGGCAACTATATATCACAGACGAAATATGTCTCTGTAAATTTGAATAGTTAATAGTTTTGAATGCGTTACTCCCTTGGAGGGGGGGGGTGGGGACGAGCCTGTTACTATTATAAAAGCTGTTAACTAGCTTTCAAAGCTTTTAAAGATACGGACTTATTTTATAACAAGCTTTTCAAGACGCAAATGGTGTCTGCACACAAAAATAAAATAGTTTAAATAGATTTTTAACCATTAATGAGTCCATCCTTGCATGTGATAATTATAAACTCGTGTTGGCCGTAAAACAATGGTTATTATCGCCGACATTCCCTCTTCTGGTATACAAGACGCTGTGTGGACCGAGGAGGGTGTGTGTGTGAGGGGCGGGAGGGGGGGGGGAGCGGCCAGTGTGTCTCTGACGTAAAATGGAACGTAAATATTGGGGAAAGCCTTCACTTTAAATACTTCACACATTTCATGTTAAGCTCTTATAGCTTGGGTAGGCTATATTTGTACAGCCCCTTTTTTTTATTGATGGAATTAAAATTCCTATTAAAAATCTTTTGACTTGTAAATTTCCGTCAGAATTCCACATCTGTAAAAACAAAAGTGTATATTCCCTAATTGTTGTTATTTACATATACGCTGACAGTAAGTAAGGTTAAATACTATCGTTAGCGTTGCCAGATTATCTAACTTAGAACTACAATGACGTACATATCATCAACTTTATAGTCACAATACTATACGGTGATTTTAATATCCCAGTTTTTGCTCGCTCATGTGGGGTGTTAGCTCCATGTTTGTTTGTGTTCAGCGAGTCGTGCGACAGCACGCTTTCAGCACATTTTATTCAAATGTAATCTTTAAGAACAGGAATGAATCGAAAATGGTTAAATGCCTCAATATTTCTACGAATCAAGAAATGTCTTAGTGATTCAATATTGGATCTGGTGTTATAATCTATTGATATTTAAATGCGAAGCAAAAAATAGATAAATTCATAAATAAATAGATAAACGTTCAATGATGTTATTGAAAGCGAGAATGAATATTACAAACCTTTTTTAATATTTTAATCCGTAATTACGACGACGAAAAAAAAATAACTCCCGATTGAAACAAACGATGTCGTGTACTACTGACAGGTGCATGTGAAACTTACAAACTTCAAGATGTAATAAAGCTGTTCCTTGTAAGACTTTTCTTTCCCGTTTAATCTTGATCGAAAAAACCTTCTTCTATAGCCGACACATAGTAGTAGGATAGAATCACCCAGACAGGTAATTCCAATCGAATTTGACTAGCCACTGTAATGCTATACTATCCAATTCCATAGCGGAACACTCCATCATTATACGTTTAACCGTAGTGTCCGTCGCCTAGGGAACGGAAGTCCGCTATAGAGGTGGCATAGAGGTTAAAAGAAAAACATATTCCCTGTGTTTCATCGTCTTGCTCTAATTGGGACTTATCTTAAATCCGTCCATAACAGCACGCCAACCAACCGTATCAAATCCTTCCGCGAAATTAATTTCTTTCTCATTATCCAACCCGTTTTGAAAACTCTCCAACATGCCTAAACCTGATCAGACGGTTTCAGACTCAAAAAAAAAAATTTCCGTTTTAAAATCTGATGGAAAAGTTCCAACTCGTCCCTTTTGTAGCACTTAGTTTAGTTGTACATTATGACATGGGTTGGTATTACGTATGAATGGTTGGCGTCCATGTCGAAATATAAATATTAAACTTGACAGTGAATTAATGTCGCTTGTCTTTCGTCCTTGGTAAGGTCCTTCAACCAGCTCAGTTGCGTGCAAATTTGAGTCCCGAAATTTTGGGTTCGTATACTGCAGATTCTTGCATGGTCATCAGAAATATAAATGAAAAGAGTGGTACATGAGAGTGGGTGGGAGAGGTGGGTGAGTGGGGTGAAGTGGGTAGAGGTGAAGTGGGTGGGCGAGTTGAACTGAAGTGGGGGAGATGTGAGATGATGATATGTGGCTGGGTCTGGTCACAATATCAGAAAAGAGAATTCCAGAGATTTAGTGTATTTTAAATATGAATATCTTGAAGACCGGAATAGCTAGAAAAGCATAAGTACTAGCATTCATATTTATGCCCCTTTTTTGGGGGAGGGGGGGGGCTTAAACTATGACATACCAAAATTAACGTTCTGCCTAGTAGAGTAATTAATTTGAACGGTCTGCAAACATTCAAAGTTAATTGCCTATACCTCCGAGGTCAACCTTTAAGGTCACAATTCTTGCATAACTCGTGACACCAGACAGATTGGGTTCGACGAAAGTGGAAAAGATCAAGCCGCGTGAAAGAGAACACACCATTGTTAATTAAGTTTCTTAATTTAATTTAATAACTTTTGTCATATCCCATAGGTTATTATAGGAAAATAAACAGAGGACCAGTGTTGTGTGTAAACATGTTTTTCAAACCATCGTATAGCCTATACCGCCAGAGATGTACACCTGGGAACTTCAATACATTGTAATGAACTCTCAAGGTAATCATCTAAATGAATTTCCTCCACCATCATAATTAGGTTATAGCCGTTTCTAACCGTTGTACCTTGACACGTAGACATAACGACGACATCACATCACTGTATACTCTGTACGATTTAGACATTACCCCAGTAAAAGGGATCCGTGGCCAAAGCTGAAAAAGGAACGATGTGGGTGCGTGCAGGGCGGGCGTGCCTTGGACGGTAGGGGAGGGGATGGGATCCGCGGGTGAGAAGAAAGGCAGATGGACACCGTGGAAAATGCTTTCACTTGTTTATTGTTGCTTTGAAATGATAGGGATAGGGAAAAAATATATGAAACTATGTGTGATACAAGGAATTGGCAGAATAACCAAACTGTTTTTTTTTTTTGTTTTTTTTGGCAAACTTGTACAATGGAGTTAGAAGAGACGGTAACCTAAGGTGACCAGACGTCCCCGATTTTTGGGGACAGTCCCCGATTACAGTGTGCTGTCCCCGATGAACAAGTGTCCCTGAAAATGTCCCCGATTCGTCAAAATGTTCAGGAATTTCGAAAATATCCGACATTATTAGTAAAATAATTGTAAAAACAAAATTTAGTCAATTGATCAGTCGCGGAACGGAACTATAACCAGTATTTCAGGTGGGCCAGTGTAAAGTGGAATATGCTAGATCGATCTAGCCTAGCACTCTTTCGTAAAGTAAGTAAGTAAATTTCCTCTAAGAAAAGCTAAATTTTTGAAATAAACTTGATTGTAACAGTGCTTCTAAGTATCACCATTTTACATCTAAGCACCTTAGGCACTTGAACATTTTCCAAAGGGGAGGGGGAAACACCCCCTCCCCTTAGACCCCTCCCCGATATCAATCACGCAATATATGTACTTGATTCCAGCCAGGCAAATATGGTCACCTTACGGCGTAACCCACATTCCGAATTTAAATTGCGTTATCCGTGTAGGTACTCATGCATACGCCTTTAGTTGATTCCCGCTGTGTCAATGTTGTCTAGTATGGTTACATTTCAAATCATAACTTTTGTGTCTGAAGGAAAGAAAACGAAGGATGTTTGTAATTAAAGACTGGACCGCCATTACTCAACAGGCACTAATAGAGAGACCGACCATTAACTATTATACAGAAGTCATCGACCATGCCAGACTGACTGTTTCCCGTCTGCGCGTGCGTAGTAGGGAGACACTGTTGATTTGAAATAAACTTAAACAAAATACATATATTATAGACTTCTGGGGTTAGCTGAAGCTGTATAGGATGTTAGAACTGCATATACTAGTGTTGATATATATGCACATTCTGTTTGCATTCTTCTCCAAACCGTTGTGTGCATTTGCAGAGTGAGTAAAGCAATACGCTAAAAACAGCTGTTTTCAGAGTGTACATACAAGGGATTGTGGTGCTACCCCCCCTCACCCCCTCCCACACCGGCCAGTGAAGAATATAAAAAAAAACGTTTCAAATCGACGTCAAGTCGGTCTCAGAATTGGTGCCGAATCCAGTGTGGTCTTACACACATGAATATAAGGATAAAACACAAATAGCGCTAAAGCTTTCTGGCGGAGACTCCCTCTTGATCACCCATAAAACATTGAGATGCATTTCAGAGAATTGAATTCCTATATTCATTTTATGTCACATATGTCATTTTATGTAACTTACACACTTTCTGTTTTTTGGGGGGGACGGGGGCTATTCAATTTACACTTTAGGTAACATTTTGTGTGAAAAGGACACAATATACCCCCCCCCCCACCGTCCTCACTATAGAAGAAAAAATGCATGTTTGTTGCTCTTATATATCTTAGTGTTTTCATCTTTTCTTGAATAGCCTCTCTTTATTTGCCGCATATTAATAGGTAGTGATCTTCTCTATACATATGAACCACGTGAAGTAGTAACGGAAATTTTCTTGTTCTTTCCGTTTCTTTTTAGTTGCCTTATCTTTTGTTTAATCCAACTTGACTGACGAGAGGAAACAAAAGATAATTAAATCCATATCGGATAGAGTTAATCCGTGTACATACGGCCAGCACAATATGCAGACAAGACGCAACATAGGTCTACTACAGTCTCCCCGATGCTCGGGTGTAAGGACTGCTTGTAAATTGATAATCTCAGGAAACCATTTGAGGAAGGACGTTCAGATTTTTCTTTTACACATTTGGCATCAGAAGTTCCTACGTTTAAAAACATTTTCCCTAGAAAGGTATATTAACAGTTTTTTGGACGAGGGACGGGGATGAATCATATGTTGGAAAGCATAATAAGTAGTCCTACACGTTATGTCCCCAAATAAGCCCATCCCACACCCCCCCCCCCCACCTCTCCCAACTAAAATGTTACATTGAGTAAAACTGATCAATCTAAAGCAAAGCATATACAGAATTTTTATTTGTGGCCCAATATGATGATCTTTAAACACAACCTAGACTTGGAAATAACCACTTTTCATCACGACACCTTGAAGGAACATATAAATTATAGCGTACTGAAACGCGTAACGATCATATTTTGTTGTGAGAAACAAAATTTATAAAGTTAAAGAGCGCTAACCAAGAGGGGAAATTTCTTCACCCCGAGCACCACCCCCAGGACAAGAATTTGCGACTTGGTGGCCATCCCTTTATTTGATAAAGGCCCTTTTCGTCACAAAAACCATTATCTTGCCAAATGTAAGTCTCACTTATTTCTCATAATCATTTGCAGGCTTATAACTTTCCGGAAACTCCATGGTTGTTCAGGCAATTACAGAACTGTTTTGATTAACACGACCAAATGCCAAAATAATTTCGGTCAGATAGATGAAAAGAAATAGCGCCACCTATTTAACCAATGACTACGCACACCCTCCTCCATAGTGGTGACCTAGATGATGCAGCAAAAAGTTATGAGGTAACTTCCTTGCCAAGGTAATGTAAATGACCCTAAGGGAATAAGTTGTGTCGTTGTTAAACCTTCCCAACTAAGATGACGCAAATCCCTCGAGTTTTAGGAAACTCCATTTTCATTGGCCTTCATCACTTAACAGTAACCTTAACAGCTTTTCTAGTTCACATGGTTTGTATTGCTATTAGTAGGCAAGCTTTTTGTTTAAAGACTAGCTGTTTTCAAGAAAGGAGAGATCTCACACAAAATGTGATCGTTCTTGAAAACAAAACATAGCAGTTTATTCGATTTATTTCATTTTTTAAATTTACTTAGATTCAATCTGTTTTTTTTTCGGGGGGGGGGGGTTGGGTGGGGTGGTTGGAAGAGTTGGGGAGCTTGGTGGGGTAGAAATTTGAGAGGTTCTAAAAACCCCTTGAAGTTTATCACCTCAACGCAGCAAGTTGTCAAATACCCTTTCCCTTCCATTTCCATTCTCTTTAAAACATATAATTAACTAAAACCATACATCTAAAATAAACTTTAAATCTGTTGATGTAGCCATCCATTGTGGGCTTTTCAGCCTTTTCACATAGTCCATCCTATTTTAAAATCCAAATGCAGTTATTTTTGTCAATATAATTCATACCAGCTGTAAATCATTTTTCACTAGTGTGAAAAGAAAACAACTTCTGCTTGTTTCAACATTTATAACTACAGTTGTCAAGAGCCAGGTCGACCCTTATAGAAAAATATTTTACCAGCCCCCCTTTGACCACACCTCTCTGACCCAAACCCCCCCCCCCCCCCCTCATACATGCACGCTATGGAAGATTTAAATTCAACATATTTTAATAGTACTGTACAAGCAACAAAAATGACTAAAAAGATCAAAATTCTGTTTCCATAATTGGACAATTTTATGTATTTATTGTACTATTCCATGAACAGACATATATCCACCAAGGGTTGTTTTCAGTGACTTTTAATACATCCCTTGACTAAATAAAGCCAATACCACCGCCGATCTCATGGCCGCCTCTCCCGCTAACAGCATCCTTAATTCATCCTCCTGATGAGCTGGTTGATGTAGTTCTCTCTGTTGCCGTAGTCACCACCCTCGACCCAGTGGTTACCCTTCTTCCTGTACCCTCCCCTTGGTGGGTTCAGTTTGAACGGCCACAGAAAGTTGCTGACCCTCTTGAAGTCGGGACCCACTGTGTACATTTCGTGGATGATATCCTCAATGCAGATGATATTCTTCCTTCCTGTAAATTAAAAAAAAAAAATAGGGGAAAAAAGAGACCAGAAAGTCAAAAGACTTAGTGATTCCTTGCCCATATGATAATAAACTTTAGGTAGAAGATTTTCTAACGATCTGAAATGCTGAGCAGAAATGGCAAGTCTTGCAGAATGGAGTAATGCATATCTATGCAAAGAGGGTCGAAGGTCACACAAACTTCACTTCTGTAAAATTCTACTTATTCTGACTATAACCAACAATTGACCTTGAATGACCTTTGACCTACATGAAAAACAATAGGGATTATCTTCTCATCAAAGGCTACCAACATACCAAGTTTAAGTTCAGGAAACTTTTCTTCTTGAGATATTGTATTCACAAGGTTTACAGCCTTTGACCTCTGGTGACCTCAAATAACCATTAGCCTCCATGAAAAACACTAGGGATCATCAGTACACCAAAGGCTACCAATATACAAAGTTAAAGCAACTTTTACTTCTTGAGATATCGTGTTTACACGGTTTTCAGACTTTGACCTGTAGTGACCTTTGACCTTCATGGAAAACATGAAAAACCATGTCGGACGCCATCAGTTGGAGTTTCACAAGTTATTGCCCCCAAGAGCCATAATTGACCTTTGGTGACCTTGGATTACATAACGTTTATTTAGTAAAACGTGCATCTACTTCATTCACAATATGTCCCAATATATCAGCCATGTCAGACTTCGTCACTGGAAGTTGTTGCAAAAATTAACGTAAGTGGACATTTTTTTGCCCATAAGCAACCTTGAATGACCTTGGATGGCGATTTTATGAAAAATGTTCCCCTTGATGAAGTGCACTCCATCCTTAAATTGTTATGCACTCCAATGTACGTACACAATGTTATTGCTAAAAAGGTATCAAATCCAACCGTTGGCACCTCATAACTTAAGAACCAGGTGTCCGATCGAAGTGGGAGTTAGTTTCGTCTATAGAGCACACAGAGCTCTATCATATATTAAAATATTGACAAACATTTTTTTCTTTGCCTTGTATCTCCTAAAATGAGCATATTTATAAAAAAAACATGTCGGACCCTGTCAATGGAAGTTTGTTTTCAGCCTTTGACCTCTGGTGACCCCAAATGACCTTTGACCTCCATGAAAAATAACAGGGATAATCTAATCACTAAGATTTACCAACATACTATGTTTAAAGCTCAAGTCAACTTTACTATTTGAGATATCATGTTTACATGGTTTTCAGCTTTTGACCTCTGGTGACCTCAAATGACCTTTGGCTCCCATGAAAAACCATAGGGATTACCTGCTCACCAAGGGCTATCAACACACAAAGTTTAAAGTTCAAGCATCTTTTACTTCTTGAGATATCGTGTTTACAAGTTTTTTTAACTTTTGACCTCTGGTGACCCCAAATGACCTTTGACCTTCATGAAAAACAATAGATATTTTTTGCTCACCAAGGGCTATCTACACACCAAGTTTAAAGTTCATGCATCTTTTACTGGCTGAGATATCATGTTTACATGGCTTTCCGCCTTTGACCTCTGGTAACCCTAAATGACCTTTGACCTCCATGAAAAAGAGTTGGGATCATCTGCTATCCTAGGTCAATCCACAGTCTAATTTTCAAGTTGAAGCATCTTGTACTTCTTGAGATACCGTGTTTACAATTTTTCCCGTCTATGACCTCTGGTGACCTCTCAAATGACCCTTGACCTCCATGAAAAAAGATAGAGACCATCTACTCACTAAGGGCTACCCACATACTAAGTTTGAAATTCCAAAAACTTTTACTCCCTGAGATATTGTGCTTACAAGGTTTTCAGACTTTGACCTCTGTTGACCTCAAATGACCTTTGACCTCCATGAAAAACAATAGGGATCATCTACTTACCAAGGGCTACCCACATACCAAGTTTGAAGTTCATCCAACTTTAACTTCTTGAGATACCGTGTTTACAAGAAAAGCGTCACATACACACACACATACATACATACATACATACACACACACGCCATCACCATCGCATAGATTCCTTCGGCCTTCGGCAAGGAATCAAAAAAGAAATGAAGTTGCTGGTGAGTTTATTTCAAAAGTTTGTACATCGAGCTGAACAAGACACTGAATATTGTTTCCGTCCAAGAGAAACCAGTAGAGTGGCTTTCAAACAGTATTCCATAAATAATCAAGATCAGAACAAGATTTATACCTTGTGATGCTGGCAGGGGAAATATTTTCCCATTCGATTCATTCGACTCTGGATACAAGTCTTAGGAAAATGGATTTGAGCATTTTGCACCAGAACTGGGAAATTAGAAATACTGCCTACGGTATCCTGAATATATCGGGAGAGGCAACATTCCAGTGTGTGATTATCGATGCAAACAACTATAAACAAATATTGCTAAGCCCAGGAAATTATATTGACCCTAGTACAGTCCCAGGAGTGAACTATATTTGAGATGGCAGCATACACTTTTACATGTCAAGTAGAGCGGTCGGTTTCAATTGTAACACTTACATTATAAGGTTTGCAAATGTTGTCAATTTAAAAAAGCACCCTCTAGGAAGGAAACAACAAACTGTTGGTACTATTTTGAATCACAATAGCAAAACAGCTAGCACCTTCATAGTTTCATACACACTGAAGGGTTTTTACCAGAAGGGAAATAGACTTCGATGGATGGGAAAGGAGGATGTTGCATATATTCACTTCAACGAAAAATAATACTTGAAAGCCAAGATGTAGATAAATCAGTTAAGGCTTGTTGAACGTTCATAACTTCTATAGGCTATATCGATACAATATGACCTGGAGCTTTTAGAAATTTCTCATAAAAATTAAAGGTGGGCTGGGCCAGCTCCCCAATCCAGAGATACATTCACTACGTGAAGCATGACAAAACTACATCTACAAGAAGGCTCAGAAGGCCTACAAGTATGTTTCTGAAGTTATCGTGTTCACAAAGTTGTCAGACTTTGGCTTTGTCGACCTCAAAAGACTTTCAACTGGAGGTTCCTTCCAACCTTACTGAGATGTATCATCCTTGTAGTTCAACCACCATGAACTTTTTTAGTCATAGCGTTTTAAAGCCCACGGTGTCACACAACACACACACCATCGACACCACCATTACATTGATTCAGTTTCCCAAGGAATCCACAAAAAAAATTGGATTGCCCTTCTGGAAACGAACAACATGCTGATCAAGAGACTCACCGAGTTCCTTCTCAATGATGGCATTGTCTGTGAGGGGAATGCGAGAGCCCCTGATTTTTCCGTAACCACGTTTGTAGATGAGCTCACGGACAGACTTCAGGTTCGGGTAGCTGTAAAGGTACAAAGTTCCAATATCATTTAGTTCTTTGCCACAACATTTATATCAAAGATATTACAGAAAGTAGCAAGGCACATAAAACGAATCGTTGTGAAACAACGCGATTTTGAATACCGACACTCCATCTTCAAGAATCACGAAATCAAGATATAATATTAAGCAAGCAAAACAGTGGACAGACTCCTTCCCTTTCTTCACAATATAAATACATAGATGCCAACTAAGTGACAAAACATATCAACAGGGAAAATTGTGAAAGGAAGCACTCCAAAAAATCCAGGGGGCTTGTCTAGTAGAGCGCTCCCATAAGCAAATAGAGAGAACAATACAAAGAAACGGTGACACTTATATCCACCCACACACCAACCCAATACGTTCCATTTGAAACATTAAAAAAAAAAATAACATACACCATTGATCAAGCAAGACAGCAGGTACATATTCCTTGACTTCTGCCCGCTAGATGTCCCCCACCCCCTCCCTTCCCCATCTGACTTAGAACTTTCCACACCCTATTCCAAGAGAGAGAATATTTCACCTGCTGTATGTTATGTCAAATATATTAGTACTATGTCCAGTCCCACCGATGTACTATAGTTAAAGATGGATGAATACACTGTAAACTGTGTCACATTATCATGAGTGTTCATAGCTTTCAAACACATTGACAATGTATAGCAGCTCTAATCACTAAAAATCTCATCTTACCCCCAAGCAACGTATGGCTCTACCAATCGCAGCATGTTCAGCGTTGCCTTGTTCAGACGGATGAACACGCCGTTCTGGATCTGCCTCAGACGAAAGAGTTGAAGGATTTTACGGACCTTCGGGCTGACTCCATTGATACTGTAAATACAAGCAAGTATTAAAAACGTCAGCAAACTGTGTCACAGAGTCAAAATTATGTAAAATTATTATATCAACTTGAAAGCAACTTGGTAGATGCTCCTTACTAGCAGAAAACCCCCGCCCCCCCGCCAAAAAGGAAAACAAAACAGGCTGGTTAGAGCTCTTGCATGCATGCATCCATCATCGCACGGGATGAAGATGAAGAAGGAGTGTTAGCTCAGTGGTAAACGTCGGTGCCTTTCAATCATAAGGTCCCGAGTTCGAGTCACTCCAAGATTAATGTATGTCGTCCAGTTACAGAGTTGTTGACAATTGAAAATTCATAGTCATGGACGTTAAATATGAATGTAAGAGACTCAGCTTGCTGCTTTGATAAGCCAATGATGGCTTCTTCCCGAGTTCCTGCTTACAGGAGGATCTAAAATACATACACACAAGATAAATAGAACTACACTGATACTGCTGCAATGCATGTTCTAACGAGTGATCATAGTTTGCCAGTTGGGTACATTTCCATTCAAGAGAGTACTTGTATATGAAAATTAAATGCCTTGTTTTGGCTATGGATGAGAGTTTGTCCAGTAGCTTGCTTCACTTACCCTCTGATTCTGATCACAAATGCAAGTTTGGGCTCATCTGGGACATAGTAGTTGCCGTGCTTGCGTGCTTCCCGAGAGAGACGGATCTTGTCTTGCTCTTGTTTCTTGTAGGTGAGCGCATACTTCTCAGCCCGATGGAAGATTTCTCGCCTCTTCTTTACACGGTTCTGAAGAAAAGAAAGAAGCAGATGACGATGAACAAAACGAAGAAAAGACAGTCTACACAAAACAGTCGATAAGCTTAAATGAAAGCTTCCAATACACTTAGGGCAACAGTGCTAATACTGCCCCACACAAAGTGACAATAGGCAATAAACTAGGCTCCTGGTTGGTTTCATAACATAAGTGGACAGATAGGAGGAATTCTACCAAATTACCAAAAGAAGAAACATGCAGTATTAGGGTTTGCCCTGGTATTCATTTTGTGATGTGACTGCGTCTCTGTTATTTGCGAACACCGCGCAAAATCATTACCAACATTGCCACCTCACTGTTTCAGAGAAGGAATAAAAAATGCGATGTTTGCAATCCAACTTATTTTTATACCATGCCATCATCTGACATTGAAAACTTGGCTGTGAACACTAAATTATAGCAACAAATAAAAGCTCTTCTGCCTATTTGACATAGCATTTGTATCTAATTTATTGTTAGGATGATTCACATTAGGGATGTTTAACAAAATTTTCCAGGCAATCATGCCCCCCCCCCCCTCCCCCCCCCAACCCGGTATGCTCACGCTCTCAAGACAGTTACCGCCTCTCAAATGAGAAACCTAGGGAAGGCAAGTATATACACTATGAAGGGTCGTGTTTAGAAGGTTTAAAGTGTGAAGGATATTCTAACATAACAGATGGACAATGCACAAGTATGAAATTTCTGAACTGTTGTTCCCTAAATGAGATATTTACATGCTTGAGGGCTGCCTGAGTGTGATGAAGTTGTCCTGGAGGCAAGGTGGTTAGTACTGCTATTGTCTCCATGACATACAATAGACACTAAGCTTTGACTATGGACTCAATGTTCAAAGAAAAAAACTTAACCTCTGTAAGCAAACTTCAAAATTTGTTAGACATTTTCTGCAACAATCCTGACCCACTGTTAAATTTTGCCACCCATCTTTGGGTCCTAACCCATATGTTGCAGTCTGTTGTTTTAGATCAACAAATATGCTGAGCCTTACCTTCTTAGCAGTGATCTTCTTCTGGAGTTCCTTGGCATCTCTAGCATGCCTCTGCTTCCTACGTTTCAAAACAGTCTCGGGTACAACCGGCTTGCGGTCCGCTTTGCTGAAAACACAGAGATCAGGAAAGGAACATTAATCTACCTAGCCATGAAAATACTATGCTCAATCTGGATTTGATTTTGTGTAGAACACCTAGCCTATGGCACAACTCAGAGCACAGATTTCATCTGTAAAAGCTTAGAAGAGTTCACACAGTATTAATTTTTGTTTCCAGGTATTATATAGCAAAGGTGCTATACAAACATACAAAATTATACAACAAAGAGCAAAGATGTACACAAATTAACCCTCAACGAGAATGGCAAATCCCTGCTTATAAGAGACAATTTAATCCACTTTGTTTGTCCTTTTGCAAATTTGCATATTAAATGAGAATGGCATAATGCTTATAAACTGTGCCAATGCAATGACTGTGTGGACAAATTTTCCAGGTGAAAATGTCTAAACCAGGAAAGGGTTACATGTTGGACTGTAGACAAAGTAAGCAACCACATACAAATAGAAATCAAATGAACAGTTAAACAAAGCAATGGTTGGGTTCTTTGAATTGTATCTGTGCAATATTTGTTAAGCCTTGGGAAAGTTAATGATTAGCCTGGGTTTAACGTAGTATCCACGCCTACAAATACATAGCCATGACATGACCTATAAGGATTGTACACTGTAATTTCTCAATGGTAAGAGCAAAAATGTGCTTTAAAACGAATAAAATGACATTGGAACAAGACAACCACAACTATCACTCAGTGCAGCTTGGGCCTGCTGTACATCAATTCTCACAGAGTTAGGTGTACACACAGAATGTTTCCAAACTCCAGCACATAATTGTCATATATGAGGCGGAAACCCAGAGAACTACTGCCACCATGTATGTTTAACTGACATCAAGCAGCTATGCCTAGGCCTTTTACTTTATGTATAGATTATATAGCCTAAGCTCACTACTTGCAATACTAGAGCTAGGATAAAGGCCTACTCTGAGTATGCAATTCAGGATAAGTCATGATGTTACCATGCCAGGCCTCTATATGATAATCTTAACTTCCCACAAAGAGGTATAGGTCTAAAACAGAATGCTAGCCCAGTACTACTACTACTACTAGCCTAACACGCTAAGGTTGGGCATTGAGCCTTATCTACAATTACACTACTAGTACCCCTAAGACAAGTCTATACCTTCATTTTTTAATTCATTATTGCAGCTAAGAGTCTGTGGAAAGTGAGAGCCTAAGGTTGGCAAGTCGTGGCTTACAAGTAAGAGAGTAATTCTGTGCTGTTGTCGGGTAGGCTGGCCTAACATTATTTGACAGGCTAACCGTACTCAGTTTACTAACGCAAGTGTGTATTGAGATGTTTAAAATATCAGTTTAAATTCACGATTCGCTACAACCAATTAGTCTAATAAATGCGAGTATTAAATGAGAAATTTCTGGAATCACTTAGTGTGATATTCTTGCAAACATTTGGAAGGTGATGCTCGAGATATATACAGATAAACTTTTGTTAATATGTTACGTACTCGTTCGCCATGATGGCCTAGTAAAAAGAGGACGTTGGGTGGAGTCTATCGTTACGCGTGTAAGCGCTGCAGCTCTTGCCAACGCATGGATAGCTCGACGAATGGTACACATATTATATCAACATTGAGCAATGTTTGTGAATAATTATGACCTTAACTATTGTTTTAACTAATAAATATTCCTTTGAAATACTTCTTCTTTCAACTTGTGGATATTGTACGATCCAGTTTGTTGATAAGTTCTGAGATAGAAAATCCTTGGTTGTGAGATTTGGTTCATGGTTATTGTTTTCATGCATAATACGGCCACTTAGGTGAAGAAGCTTCACTTCTCTCGATATTGCTTTTACGCGCTACTAAGGATCCAGTGTCAAAATTTGATGCACAGAACAATGATACTTGCATATCAGTCTATCGAATTCGCGAAAAGGTAATTTTGCGACAAGTTTGTTTTCAGTGACACATGCAGCTGTATGTAGCATAGACCCCTATTAATTTGTTTTAAATCCCCTTTCTTCGGTGCAGGAAGGCTATACGGACAATTTGATATCATAGATGATGGAACTTACACTTAGCTAGTACTGGAACACCATTTTCTTAGATAAACAGCTTATTTGCCAGTAATACACTGTGTGAAATACGCACTGAACTATATCTAAACTATATACATGACATTATGTAAATGTTGTGTGACTGACGGCATGATATCATTTTACTGCATAAAATCAGGCCATGGCAGTACAAATTTCCTAATACTGTTTCTGGCTGAATTTCCTTAACAGGCGCTTGCGGACGGGGATGGGGGGGGGGTGCAATCTAACACAATTTCACTAGAAGTAGGGGGCCTACACAAAATTTCAATAGGAGTCCTTCTAACGTAACCCTGCCTTCGACCTGGAGAAGATATACACCCCACCCCCCCACCAGTGGCGTAGTTACGTTCTTTTGAGTGGGGGGCTAAAGACTGATGGGCGGCCTGGGGGAGGGGTCTCCCCTTTGGAATTTTTTTGCATTTCCAGGTGGCCTCAGATGCAATTTGGTGCAATATAGCACACTTCAACCCACCCACTCCATTTTGTATATAATTTTGCATTTTCACCTGGCCTTAGATGCAATTTGGTGCTCCAAATGAGATTTTTTTCTCATTTGGAAATGAAAAGGGTGTTTTCTGACTTGCGAAATGGGGGGGGGGCGGAATGATACTTCCGCCCTCCATATTTTTCACCGGGGGGGCTGGCGCCCCCCAGCCCCCCGGTTCCTACGCCCTTGGTAGTCACACTCAAATCCTTCAATTTTTGTTTTTTGTGTTCCTCTACCCTAGCTCCCAAGTTTTCATCAACGTCAATCTTAGGCCTATACAAATTAGTCCTATCAATTACAAACTGCCATGATTTTAAGCCGTCTCACCCAAAGTCCTCATCATAGCCTAAACATGTCTCTTGAGTGATGCCATATGTAGATCTAATTATCAGTTTGTAGCTAATTATAACTTTAACTTTCATATCCCAAACCAATAAAAATTGTTATGTTGATCATGATGAGTACATGCACATCTGAAGTTGGTTTCACAACTCAGAGGCTCGATAATTGGCTATAGATAAAATATATATATATATATATATATATATAAAAAAATAAAAATAGCAAAATGCCCAGGTGTGCACGGGAATGAACTCTTTTCAGCTGTAAACTCCAACAAGAATGAGATTAAGTTAACTATAATGCGGGATGGTGTGGGGGGGGGGGGGTTATGGGGGTATGCATCTTAAAGGTCTTCAGTATTTACCCAAACTGTAACGTGCTAAATGTTGCTAAATGTCTTCGAAAGTAGTATGGCAGTATTTCTTATATGAATATATTACATTTAATTAATACATATGTAACTTAAATTAGACAATGTTAATTGTTGTCGCAATGAGGACAAATGCTTTGAGAGTGGCAATCCGAAATGCAGTTTGGAATTTGAGCATGAGCCTGGCCATTATTTGACACTTTCTAACATAATTTAGGACGCAATACTGATGACCAAATATCACGGTAAGTCATCCGTCTCGTGATGATATTTCAGCATTTTCTAAAATACAATTTCTGGTTACCCACTGCGCACATACTCATTATGTATGCAATAATGTTCAGTACAATTGGCAAACCAATTAATATACCTGTGATGTGGCCGAGTGGATAATGGCGATGGTATTTGAAGCAATGAGGCTTACGACAGTCGGGAAGTTCCGGATTCTATACCCGGCCGGGTCATAGTTACGTGGGTTTTTCATCCAAGAGCAATCTTCAGTTTGCCCATCTGAAATGACTTTCTAGACTCCATATTTGAGTTAAAATGTTGAATTGAAAGCCACCAGACGTGTAAATTGTAACCAATAACCTTTCGGGTTTCTCCCACATTTGTGGTCGCTTAAGCGTCGTAAAAATAACTGATGATTATTATTATATTATATATATTAAAGTATGAAACAGAGGTGCTTCAAGTCACATGTGATCTTTAATATAATAACAAACAATACCAAACATCGAGAACTTACAAGTAGCTGCCGAATGTGTGCCAATCTATAAGACAATGAAACTGCAATATGCTAACGGTAATCAGATAGGCCCTATGACGTAACGGATTATCATTCTACTTGAGCGTTGAAGAGAAGAAAAACGCATGCTTTTCGGGAAAATAGCTCTCGACCCAAACGAAAATTGTCTCGCGACCAACTCTTGAGTCGCGATATATATATATATATATATATATATATATATATATATATATATATATATATATATATATATATATATATATATATATATATATATATATATATATAGTTTCGATTTGTCTTTGTTGTAAACTCCCATGGTGATATGGTTATTAAACCACAAAGAAGCTATATATTCGGTGCATTGATTTGTGAAGAACCGGAATACCTTCTTCATACGTTAAAGCAGTAATTCCGCGTTTGATCCATAAGTTTGTGGATACTTTACCAGACGTATCGAAATGTGATCATCCAGTCCGATCAAATAATTTGTCTCCTTTTTATTCCTTCAAAGAGAATTAAATATAACTAGGAAGTAGTAGCATTCCATTCGGTACTTTGTACTACGCTATATTCTCGCAACCAGGTGTTGGGAGTTAGGAGGGGGTGGGTTGGATACCAACAAGTAAAAAAGCGGGACACAACATTCGCGTCCCGTATATGTAATTTGTGAAGTTATACCACGCTGCATCGTTGTATACATGCGGAGGTAAAATCTCAATATGGTTATAGCCTTGGAAACGTCTGGCAAATTTGTAGGATACGAAAGTTTATGGGCAATTAAGCTAATTTGCAAACCCATTAAAGAATCTGCTTTGGGATCTTAACTCTCATTTTAACTTGCTGCTTTAAAATCCCAATCAATTTGCTTCCAGTTATTAAGATTGACTGAAACTGATTCCAATGTTTGTTGCGACAACTTAGGGTATTTTTTATTTTTATTTTGGGATGTGATAACTTCTAAGAAAACTTTCACAATTATTCGTTGGTGATTATCGCCGATAGTTCCGGATTCAATGGTTGGATCAATGCCGTGATAGTCACATCGCTTTATAGTGTACTTACCGCTTTATACATGTGTACTTATATATGTGTGTGTGTGTGTATTTGGGCCCCGATATGCGCGTTCATTGTCACCGACAGCATTCGCGAATACCGTTACAATATTATTTGCGAAGATTTTTAAATTTGTTCATGTGGAATTTCTCGAATGTTGGAATCTATTGACAAGAATCGTAAAGTTACCTATTTTTCTTTGAAGTTCGTTTGGAATTCAGTTATTACTTTTTTATACTGACGTTGATACAAATACTTCTTATAATAAGATACTATATATATATATGTTATTCATTATTTTACTGGATAGTACGTGACTTGTCGACAATACCATTATGAACTGCATGTGAGCGTGTGAGTCTATATAAACAGACATATATTAAATCGTGCTAAGACGCAGGCTGAAAAAAAACCCAAACTACCTCAAAGATGGATTAACTCAAAGCCATTCCGCTTTTTGCAAACTTTGTAGTGTATATGAGCCAATATCTACCAATATTTCTGTATTTGAAACTTTCACTGTTGATGGATCTCAACGTATTTTAAGTTAGGTCATTCCGCGGTGGATTGTTTTGTGCCCTGCGTGTTTACCGCCAATTGCATCATAAAACAAGACAGACGATTTCAGATTGATTTTAATTTTATAACAAAAAAAGCTTGTTCATAAATCTGAAATATATTACCATATCCGTCGATAACGATGATCGACAATATGCAACCAGGCGGTTTCCCAAAGCAGCGAAGACGTTCAGTAATCGAGAAAATTATCCAGATTATAGCGCCAACACCTCGGAGGTAAGTATATACCCGCACTGACTATATAAACGCCACTTAGTATGCATATCTTTATACACAAAGAGACGAACACACACACACACACATGGTGGTTCTCATAAACAAAAATCCAGAGTGGAGGGAGAGGGAGAAGGCCGTGGCAAGTAGTGACAGGTCTGCGATAATAGCCTAAGGATCAAACGATTTACAATAAGAAATAGTTAACCTGTTTACAGGTTGACCTTTTTCAAGGGTGATTTTTCAAGGGAGAAGTTCAGCCCTCGCTTACCCCCCCCCCTCCCCTACACCTCCTCCAATGCACGTTCACAAATGTAGAAGCGAAGAATCGTGTATCAAGCGCATAAGAGTATACCATTGTTCTTGCGTGCCTACCGTCCACGGAAACTCCATGTTACTCTGTGATTTTATAAAAGTAACTGGTTAGGCCTAGTGTAATAACCGTACTTCATTTATCATTCGATGCATACAATTGTAACTTCATAGTTAAATATGCCGTTAATATATGAATGCAAGAGACTGACTTGCAGTTTTGATCAGCCAATGAGGCTTCTTCGCGAGTTCCTGCTTGCAGGAGGATCTAAATTGCATACATACATAGTGCAGCGTTTCGCATGCACTGTGATGATAGCAATATGAAACGTTTTTGTAATGAGCTGGTAATTATTCTCAAACATGTAGTAATAATAATAATAAGTAACTTTCCGCCAAAATTGTAGTACGCAAATTATAAGCTATAAGCATATAGTGTACACGTTTATGCTAATGTGTTGCATTGTATATTCAAGGTAATTGTCCACTAAATAACCCCAGTTCCTGCAAGTGAGTTCAGGATCTTTCTCTCGTATAGTCATGAAACATATATGTTCTGACATGAAGTCCAGTGCTCCATTGTGTTGTTGTCAAGGGAAAGCCACGCTCACCATACGTAAGCATGCACATGTAGACACAATCATGTAAACGCCGATCTTGTGAGCATGCGCATAATCAGCTGTCATATATCATTAGCACATAGCGTTACGAAATATTGCAACGTGAATTGTTGTGGTGTAGACTATAACAGGAAATATAACATGACGTACCCAGGGAACTTATACACTGGCAGTTAGCCAAAACAAGATACATCTAAGTAGTACGGTATAGGAGTGACTACGCAATCGTATTATCGACGCTCGTTAACAAACGGATTATCATGCGGGTAATTGTATGGGCTGATTAAATGTTAGTGTACCCGTAGTAGACAGACGTATGGAGTCCCAAGTGACTTGACCGTACCAGAGAGAGCCTCTTAGAATACGACGTTCCCCAGGTCCTACCAAGAATGTGACGTCAGATGGGTGCTAAACAATAGGTAATGAAAATTCCAACAGATTGACGGAAATTAACTTAGAAGTAGCAGTCGATCCCTGCGGGAAAACAGCAGCTGTTGTCAAAACATCGCGAGCTTTAGTGTGTAAAGCAAAGGTTTTTATATTGTTAAATGGTTTGAGTCAAAACTCAAACGTGCATGCTTTTTATTTTTCATACTAATTTATATTGTATTTTATTCTGCATTTTTTACTACATATTTTGTGTCATATATATATATATATTATTTGCTGTTACATAGCGTTTTAGAGCACTTTTGTGGATTTTACGCTTTACAAAATAAATTATTATTATTATTAAGTTTACCGGTTTTATACCGTCATGAGCAACGCCTTACCTGCTTGCGTAATACAAAATGTGCCGGTGTACATCGTCAACGTTCCCTTATATACCTTGTCGTACGTTTGTTGTTTGTACTCGAAACAACCTTTATGCACTATAGTTGTAGAAAGTTACTCCTCCAATCTATTTTATATTTTTCGCTTAACAATAAGGATAGTTTCAACTGCCGTCCTTTTAAGGTTATTCAACATTACATAAAACATTTTTAATGTGTGTAAATACTGTTTCTCTACACGTTGTCTTCATTCTATAACCTGTAAGCGATTTGTTCAATAATTCGTCTTATAGACTTTTAAGTAGCGCAGAAAAACATTTTTGCACCGTTGGCTTGCCATAGGCGTACGTTTTGGTTAACCTTGGCCTCAATATGTTAACTTTTGTATCATTGCTAACAACCATAAAGGTATAAGTTTATTCATGGCCCACATATCGATAAAGGCAACCTAGAACATTGACTAGTTAGTTATACATAGCCTGATATTTACATGAAAAGCATCATGTTGAACTAAATGATTAGTAATGATACTTCCATACAGTAACCTTTTCGGTTTTGTTTTGGCATTGGAATTTTTGTGAATGATTGTTTCTGGAAGTGAAGTATTCTAAAGTTGGCCATATATCCTGGAAATATTGGACCACAAAAACACTCAGAGCCACCCCTCCCTTTAAACGTGTACATTGTAGGCCTACATACTGAATAAGTTATATGTCAACATTGAAGGAGGAAGGGTGGGGGGTGAGGTTCAACAGCAATATCATATTCCCGGAATTCCTGTAGAAAATATGGTCACCAGGCCATATATACTGTTCTGAATTTCCAACTCACTACAAATTTCAATATATATATATACATACTATATATACTATGTATACTATATATATACTATATATACTAGATACTGACGAAGTTATATGTCAACATTGAAGGAGGAAGGGTGGGGGGGGGTTGGGGTTGGGGTGAGGTTCAACAGCAATATGTATTTATATATATATTGCTGATTTAAATAAGTATATGTCGATTTAAACTGGTATAAGTCGAATTAAATTGGAATATGTAGATTTAAATTGACATATACCTATTTAATTCGACATGTCATCGATTTAAACTAGTATGTGTCGATTTAAATTGACATATACCGATTTATTTTACTTATCATCGATTTAAATTGGTATATGTCGATTTAAATCAATGATATGTCGAATTAAACTGCAGTCGATTTAAATCGATGATATGTAGAATTAAACTGGTATATGTCGATTTAAAACGGTAGAAGGCAATTGAAGCTTCTGGAAACTGGTATAAGTCGAAGGAAATTGGTATATATCGATTTAAATCGGTATAAGTCGATTGCCCACGATTTGAGACTGATGGCCCGCCATACGCTTGGTGCAGAGTGCACGCTAAAACAAGAAACCTGGAACCTATAATGTTTATATGGCGCTTACAGATCTCCGTAAGCATATCTGCTTCCGCGTCGCAGTTAATTTCACTCAGGCTTTGATGATTGTTAAAATCCCAGTGACACTAGACCAGGTGTAATCTATGCAGTCCTTTCATAACATGGCAAAGTAGGCTCTCGTTAAGTTGCTCAAATTCGCAATATCATGGCCGTACATATCGGTTGATAAACTGAGGCAGTGAAAGTGCTAGGCTGTGTATACCGCATCATTGAAGAAGACATTCGACATGGATACTGAATATTGTAGCAGTATACGATCGTAGCTGTCATCATTATGTGTACAGGCTTATGTTAAATTACTTCGGAAAAAAACTTCACAGTCATTTAGAGCGTCATCCTCCATCAGCTTACTTGTACCTTCATCGGACGGGTTTGTAAAATGCCGAAACCCAAAAAATTGTTAAGTCCAAGGAAACTCCCAAATATCTTCCGGTAAGTTCAGCTTAAATTTAGTCTCTAACCAGAATATTTCCGATCAATATACATGATGCATGTGTTTGCTAATAATGGGACGGGTGACTTTCATCCCGCTGTGCCAGCCGTTATATGCGGCTTGTATTATTGGTCTGTATTGTAAATAGTAGGCCTATCTACTGGTAGACCCAGGCTTACCCCTCCGGATTCTATGTGAAATTGGCGTTTTATGGGTTAAAACTCGTCCGCCAGTGCATGTTGACCATTATTTGACTTTTGTAGCATATATGTGGCTAATGCTAATACCGATTATCATATACAGTAGTATGAAAGCTAAATATGGACGTGTGTAAAGGCTCTAGAGTGTATGCTGATGTAAACACTTCCTCCATGATTTTAAGCATATATCTCGCATGCCGATATCCATGTCACAAATTGACAATACTAGCGAAATAGGAAGCTTCTGTCTCAAGATATTTTATGAACAAGAGAAGTGTCTATAGTGCACACATCACCAGTTCCGTAAACACAATGATATTTGCACTTAATTGTTCCGCAAAGAAAGAGGAAAGGGGGGGGGGCGTTGGAGGTGTGTGTGTGGATTGACTAGTCACCAGAATTTTTAGAAAATTTAATGGAGGGAAATGTAATATTCTTCTCCTTCATTTCAATCATGGAAAATTACATTTTATATAGTCCATGTGCCGATCTCCAAATTTCGACATAACTTGTGGGAAATTAAGTCATAATTTCTGGCTTTGTGACAGTTATTAAAAGTATTTAGCCTTTATTATAGTGGTGCACGTATTGTTTACTTTGTGTACAATTTCAGTGCGGGTACTTTCCCTTTCGGCGCTCCATAGTTCTTTGTTGTTGAGAGTCCTGCATGCTGCTCCGTTATGTCTAGCTGTGTTCTATACTGATGTCAGGGTATTTCCAGCTTCTGTTTATCTAGATTTGCGCAATGCATTTTACATATGCTAATCCAGAAATTCATCCCTGAGGCGCTCGAGAGGATAGGTAGTTTGCGAGAGGATACGGATGCCGGAAACATTCGAAACCAAGAATCAAACCATTGCTTAGCGAGTATTGAAAACACAACGGGTGTGATATGAGGAAAGGAGGGGGGAAAAGGGGATTATCCTCTATGAGGATATGGAATTTGCAAATTGCACCTTGCGGATTAAGGAGCAAAGAACGGATTACATATGTTTGTAGAACTGATAGAGGCCGGTGATGTGAGATTTAATACGAAAGATCCAATCGGTTTCTTACGTTAACGTTCAGTAGCGGATTTGAAGTTCGAGGTAATTAAAATAAATTCTAGGTTTAATGACTATGAAGATTGAAATGCTCGGAAACGTGGAATCCTGCCAAATAATCACGAATAATGTTTTTGTGATTATTAAAACTTAAGCGGAACCGGGAGCCTGTTTAACCTATACATAATTGCCCTCTTTGCAAAGTTTTCCTGTAAAGTCATGGTTTATTTGGTTCTAAATTCCATCAATGCAACTTACACTTATCTAGCGTCATACTTTCATTGTGTTACATTTTGTACTGTTAATTCGACTGCCAAGTATTGCTGATGAAGGTCCCAGTGGGACCGAAATTTCCAATATAGTTTCTAAAACATAACTCCTTATTTGTTATTTCTCTGGTTTTCTCTAATTATATATATATATATATATATATATATATATACAGATATATATATATATATATATATATATATATACAGATATATATATGTATATCTCCCACTGCATCTTTATTTAGGATTTGGGAATTCCCATGAGGACGAGTAAACTTTAAACTATATGTGAAATGTGGGGTTTCTCCGGTGTGATTGTCTCGGCATGCTGCCAAGTTCTCGTCTGTCAACATCCGTTCGGCTTCCTCAAGTTCAACATCTGGCCGTTTCAATTTGTCTATGATTTCAAAATACTCATGTTCAGTTTTCTCTTTGATTGCGATCGTATATAGCTAATGTGAATAACATGTACAGAGCCATGTTATTACTTCCTTGTTGGCTTTGTCTATGATTAGTGGCGTAGCGCGTTCTGCAGTCTTGGAGGATATGTAGGACTTAGTGCCAGTTTCACAAAGATCACTAAGTCGCCTACATAACTTAGTCCACTCTCCACTCACTGGCGGATCCAGAGCCTTTGTTTGGGAGGGGCCAAAGTGGCATTAGAGTGATATGGGGGAGGGGTCTAAGGGGAGGGGGTGCCCCCCCTCCCCTTTGGAAAATTTTCTATTGCTGAATGCCCTCAGATGCAATTTGGTGCGACAAAAGTGTACAATGGTGATGTTAATTTACTTCTAAAAAAAAAAATGTTTCCTAGGTGTAATTTTCTAAAATATTTATAAAACAAAGTTGGGATCATCTTTCTCAAGAAATTTTTATTCCTCATAGGTTATAAATTTCTTACACCAGCCTGTAACTGCAAAATGGTGTTAAACTGTAAATCCTCATGCTCATACATTTACATAGCTCCCAACTCTTGAGAAGGCAAATGCTGGTCCATTCCACGAATCGCAGTCCTGGGGGAGGGGTATAAGGGGAGGGGGTGTCCCCCTCCCCTTTTGATTTTTTTTGGAATCCTGGTGATGCCTACATTTAAAATGGTGGCACTTAGAAAGGCTTTTGTCACCCAAAATTTTCTGAGAATTATGCATTTTTTTGTGTGTAACATCAATAAATTGAATAATAGGTGATAATTCATTCTTTCCCGTGGCATGAAAATGTTCGCTGCTCGCCCCAATGAAAAGAAATATAGGCTAATTTGAGGTTCAAATGATGCTGTAAAGGAGGTTTTATACTCTATTATGCTAAATGCTAAAGAAATGATGGTTGCTAAGTCAAAATTTGATGCAAATTTTTGTATGTATACTTGACAATTACAATGCGTTTTTTTTTCGGACGCTTGTGCCGGTCAGCGGGTTTGGGTGTTAGAATGCGGGTCTAATTCCCGCGAATTGCGGGTCAGTTGGGAGCTCTGCATTTAATTTTAAACCAGAAAACGAACAGGTTTAGACTAGTCTACCACTGCTATTCCTCTCGATGTTTTTAATTTCCAATCATATGATTTAGCGGATGTTCGGAAACACTTTTTGGCTCACCTTTGGGGGGGGGCCATGGCCCCCCTTGGCCCCCCTTGGATCCGCCACTGTCTCCACTAACTATAGCTTAACGGGACTTAGACTCCGTCTCGTCTGGAAGAGACTGGACTGACCTCATAGTGTATTTCTAGTCATGTGATCGATCTGGCGCCAATTTTTAAAACTGCTTAATCTTTACAAATTACATATATAAACAAAGTATCTCAACTATACAACAATGGCCGCACTTCAAATGAACTTAGGCAAAAGAGTTGCTTCTGTACTACGCAGAGAACGTATATACGTTCCGGGACCGAAATTATTCTCTCGACAACTACAATGATGTATATACGAGCGATATCGGTTTCACGAGAAGATGGGTTGATGCACTTTAAAACACATGAGCTATAATGAACACTTTCAGAGTTTTTCTTATGTAGCTCTTAGCAAGAGCTCCGAGAGAGACATCACTAGAAGTGTTAAGTATATAGTACCTTCACATGCCCTTCCTTTGCAGCACCCTAGTATAAGTGCTATCTTTCGTGCACCTAAAGAACTGTTTTCCGGAACACATGAGGTGTTTATTTTAATTCTGTCTGCACCTTCAAGAGCCAGGATTGAAAGTCTGCATTTAAAGTTGTCATTATTTCTTTAAAGGTTTTATGATCTGTAAATATAGGGTTTAGTGGAATCTTCCAAAGTAGATAACACTTTACTGGAAAACGCTTAATATGTGCAAATTGAACCATCTTTACAAGGTATACTTACTATATAGTCAAACATAGGGACTGTTTTTTAGACTCTTAACCAGTCATTAGTTGAAACCGCATTTGAGTCAAGAGTTCGTCTGTTAGTAATTTTTCCACAGTAGCATCTGCTGACAGGTCTAACAACATGTGCTACGGCGTTATAACAAACTTCAGTTTATACTGATCGACTATATTGTCTCATATTCATAGTACAAACTGATCAAGCCATGGACATTGGATGTCCTAGTGATGCAAACTATAAGAGGACCTCCAAAAGAGAGGGTCAGATTGATATTTAGCATTTTAGAGACGCCCAGGATGTGGCACTCAAGTGGCACTCAAGTCAAGTATCGGGAGAGATGATTAACAATTGTACTGAATAGTATTTAAGATATAAACAAAATGAATAAAATCTTCTACTTTTAAAACTTGTCTTTAGTTGATTGGTGGACATAGTTTCCGGTCCTTGACACCGGGCAGGCGCGTAGCCAAGGGGGGGGGGAGGCGAAGAGGGCAGCCACCCCCCCCTCTTGAGCATATTTAAAAAAAAAATGTTTTTATGATATCGCTAGTATTTTCAAAAGAGAAAATGCTTAGATGCAACTTACAAGGCCTGGGAAGTGCCATTTCCAGCGATCTGGGAGGCATTTTCATCCAAAATTTTCTTGTACGCTTCGCGCCAGCCAATGGTGGCGCTACGCTTAGAGAGTTTGCAATGCCGAATCTACAGTTTCGCCCCTCCCTTGGCAAATTCCTGGCTACGCGCCTGACACCGGGCCAGTTAAGAAGATAATTCGGCCCTCCCCCATCCCCCTCCCCGGTGATACTTTCACCCTTGCCATATGTCGGTTTCTCGTGCTCTCATTTGAGCACGAGGAAACGTGATGGGATATTATTAATATTGTCTTAATGACGTTAGCGAAAATGCTAAATCATCTTTATACCTAGGTAATTTGAATTCCTGCTCGAGACACGCCTGTATCTGTTAAGCTCATCAGGCGCGTTGCCAGGAATTTGCCAAGGGAGGGGCGAAACTGTAGATTCGGCATTGCAAACTATCTAAGCGTAGCGCCACCATATGTTGGCGCGAAGCGTACAAGAAAATTTTGGATGAAAATGCCTCCTAGATCGCTGGAAATGGCACTTCCCAGGTCTTGTTAGTTGCATCTTAGCATTTTCTCTTTTGAAAATACTAGCGATGTCATAAAAACACTTAATTTTTTTTTTTAAATATGCTCAAGGGGGGGGCGGCTGCCCCCTTCGCCCCCCCCCTTGGCTACGCGCCTGAAGCTCATCGTACAACTGTGTAAACAAAAGTAAGTGGGCCTGACGTTTCGATCCTAGCAGGATTGACTTCAGAGGTTGAATGACACTATAGTGATATGTTAGATATTGAATGTTTACAGGAAATATGTTGAAATAAACTTCTTCGTTTTGTTTTTTTTGTTTTATGTGATGAGGTGTGAATGCAGTTATAATACGGAAGCATAGTGCATGTCTATGCACGTGCGCAAAACACTATTGGCACCATAAATGAATTAATCTTGAAACTAGCCGTCTCATTGTCCAAGTGCGCATGCGCCTGATGTGTATGACTGTTCCATGCATGCAGGTCATGTCACATTAGCGAGCGAAAACACGTATCACATTTCCATGTTAATGTGTCGAATATAGCATGGAGCTATAACAACTCCATGCATATAGGTTATCTATCAAATCAATGAAACAGACTATGCTCTCACCTTTTCTTATACTTCAGAACTCTGAAAAATTAGATTTCAAAACAACACAACGATGACGTCATATTATAAACACAAGTGCCAAGCACAGGCATGTACCGGATGCGCGACGATCATACCGTCACACATACACGCACATTTACACACACAAAAAAAAACATTAGTTCTATAAATAACTGTGCAAGCCACATTCCGTGCATGTAGATGACATTTTTGCCAGTCATTATATTTGTTTGTCACTACTTGCTGACGATTAAGGAAGAGGAAATGTTCACAGTATTGATTAAATGTCTTTCTTGTTTTTAGCACAAAAGATAAGAACTAAGTAAGCAGTTTTCATGTGATATAAATTACTTGTTAATAAGTCTATGCTAAGGTTGTCTGTTCATTTGCGAACTTAAAACTTCCAACCTTCCACCTAGTATTATCTATAAAGATTCCCATTTAGGAAGAGACTAGTGGAAACTTCATTGACTTTTACGGAAGAGGAAATGGTCAACTTACTTGATAAAATGTCTTTTCAAGTTTTTCGCGAAAGATGTTAAACTAGTATTGGTATGCAGTTTTCCTATGCGAAAAGAATGACGTTTATATTAATATACTAAGTAAAAACATACTAACTAATACTTACAACATTTGAACAATTATTGACTAAAGATTCCCCAAGTCAGGGAGATATACTCGTGTTACTCACTTGACGTACACCGTCGTGATGATCATACGGTTATGGCCAGGGGGTAGGAGCCGGGGGGGGGGGGGGGCACTGGGGGCACGTGCCCCCTTTTTTTCCAAAATAGCAAATGTGCCCTACTGGCAAATAAAATGTGCCCCTTTGATGAAGAACTGTCGTTTGGATATCTAAAGCCTTTGTTAATTTTAATATTTCATTTTAATTATTTATTTTAAGTCTGTACATGCTATTTTTAAGTGGCATCCCATATCTTTTGGTATAGCACGGTTAACAATAAACAATCTCAATAAAGTATTGATAGCATGCATATACTAACACATCATATATATTTGAGTGATATGGCCGGTGTTTATCGGTTTATAACATAACGAGTTATGTTTTTGGAATGAGAAAATGCCCCTCTGATGTTGTGCCAACCCCCACACTTTTTTGTCAGTCTTTTGTTCATCCTTATAATGTTTGTATTTTGCCTTTGAAAGGGATACAGTCTATCAAAACAGTTCGACATATTGTTGCGTATACGAAATAAATTTGCCACATGTTTGCCCAGGTTTGCCCGGCTTATTATGCAAGACATGTATGGATGTTAAATTAGATTCAGTGTAGTTCAGTTCCGTTCAGTCCAGTTCAGTTCAGTTCAGTCCAGTTCAGTTCCGTTCCACTCAGTCCAGTTCCGTTCTGTTCCTTTTCGTTCCGTTCCGTTCTGTTCCGTCCCGTACAATGTCTCATTCGGTGGAAACCTCCGAGGGCCGCAGTAAAAACTGCTTGTTGAAGTTTGAGCATCAGTGACCATTATTGTACTTTCTAGCACATTTGATATTTACGATATTTATTGATACAATATATACATACAATATATACATATATATATATATATATATATATATATATATATATATATATATATATAGGTATATACGAGGAGAATGGAAGCTCGCGACCGGATAAGAGGTGATGACAATACGGGCTTGTCAAGGGCAATTGAATGCAAAATAGGTTTGCTTCGAGGTTGGTTTCATCTCCTGTTTACTTGTGCAGGGAAAGCCCCTGTTAGTGTTACGCACCATGGCGTGGGCGTAGAGTGTGAGTGAATTCTTTTTATTAGTTTTATTATTTTTTGGATGACAATACGGTCTTATCACGGGCAAGAATACCAGATATATTGTTTCGAGGTTGGTTTCATCTCCTGTTTACTCTGAAAAACGTCTTGAATTAAACTTGTGCAGGGAAAGCCCCTGTTATATGCACCATGGCGTGGGGGCGTAGAGTGTGAGTATTATTATTATTTATTTTTATTATTATTTTTTGTGCGAGTATACAACCCGTCGCATTACACAACAACACGTATTTACATGTGGGCAAAGGTCGATCCACTATCAAACTGCGCGTGTGTTTGTAGGGGGAGGGAGAAGGGGAAAGACGGGGGGGTGGGAGTAGCAGAAAACCGGTGCGATGTGGGACTTAACAATGCAGACGAAATTTCGACTATTTTGTCGGAATTTCCAATCTTCATTATGTACCATTATTTTATGTAAAATGGGCGCTAATGAAGCTTTTCACAAGTCTGGGTCACGGGCCATGCCCGCTGCTCCACCGCTCCTTGTTGCATTGCTAATAAACATCAAATCTCCTCTTTTCCTTGTATTCTTAAAAGTGCTATACTTTTCTTGGGATGTCTTCGCAGAAAACGAGATGAACGGTAAAAATGTGTTTTGCATGCCATCGGTCTATATACACAGGATACAAAATCTATTTACAAAATATAATTATATATGTAAATTGTGCGGTACGAAATAGTGTCAAATATAGTGTTATTCAGAATTGTGACAAATTTTGCATCTGTATGCTTCTGTATGTTTCTGTATTTGATATAGGCCTATGTGATATGTTTGTATACCTTCTATGTTTTGTGCACCGTTTCATGATGTAAGATACTGTCTTTGGTTTCTCTTCATTCTCTTTGAATACATTACACAGAACACATTATACAGTGGCATGCAAGTGCTTTCAAAAGTGTGTATGGGGGGGGGCAGGGGGTGGGAGTATGGGTGTGCATGGGGTGTGCATGTGTGTATGGTGGGGGAAGCAGGGGGTGCTAAAATATCCTTGACTGATGTAGGTAGTGGCTGAACCTATACTAAAATGACCAGAGGCGAATGAAGGATTGTTTATAAAAGGAGCATGTGGCCCTGGGTCGCAGTAGGGTCTGTGTGTCTGAGACCTGAGGGTCAAATCAGAGTGCATTCTAATGCATTTAGACTATAAATTAGGTCTATAACTAGCTTTTTATGCAATATTGTGCTATAATCTTGATTCTTCTTTGTTCGTGGTGGTTAGAAATGGGTTGTACACCCCTTGCAACGTTCTCTCCTCCTCGGGCTGGAAGTAAAAATCCCCCACTTAACCAGTTACCCCTGATTGGCCATGCAAGGTTAATTGATGCGGCTATGACGCCCTAGCTTGTAATCACGGTAGCTCAAGAAGAAAATATATGATTGATATCATACTCAGTATATGTATTGGTCATGGTCGGTAGATGATCCTATTGGTTTCGGTAGGGATTCTCTTGCATATTAATGAGTAGGCGGGGCTTAACGTAAAATTCTGGAAATTTTAATATCTCTTCAACCGTATGTCCGATTTAGTTCATTCTGGGTATGGTGATGTAACTACATATTAAGTACCTGTTCTTTGCAACAACAATTTTAATATCATTAATATTCATGAGTGGGTGGGGCTTGACGGGAAATTGTCAAAACAGCTTGTAAACATGATATCTCAACCACCACCAAGTTGAATCAATGTCATACTTAGTAGGTAGATGTACTGTGATGAGTAAATTGTTTTTCGGTTTCCATGTCATGAATGTTAATGAATGGGCATGGCTTAACGTATATATAATTTGGTTCATGCTGTTATGGTGATGTTGGTACAAAATAAGCACAATTTCATGACATTTCCATCTTTATGTCATTAATATTCATCCAATTGCAAGAAAATGGCTTTTAAACACCAAATGTGCTATGATTTTCATCATTGACATATTAGGTTTGTCACACTACATTCATACAACCAACCATGTTGTTTTTTGTGTGCGTATCATGAATATTAATGAATGAACATAAAATTCTTCCTCTGACATCTCTGAAATATGTCTAAATAGCTTTATACATATATGTTCTTAGATAATACAATGTAAATACAGTATAGAGATACAGTACATGCTTATGAGATCATATAATTTGACCTCATTAATATTCATGTATGTATCTGTTTTAATACGATGTAGACTTTGTCAACATGATCACTGATTCCTGATACCTTCCTTTATATGTTGCCGCATTTAGTCAATGGATAATGCCTCTTCATTTTTTGGTGTGTACAATTTCATGAATATGAACATGGCTTTTTATGTTTTATTTTATTTATTATTATTAACATTGCTTACAACACTATGGATCATGTTTGATCATGCGGAACCACTAAACGTTTTTTTTTCGTTTTCTGGTTTGACTTCTATTGATTATAATTTACTTACGTCTATCCTTCCACAAGTCTGCTGATCTGACACTGAAATAAGCGTTGGGAATGATGAAGACCGCAAAGCTTCACCCCCTAGGCCCCCATGAAGGGCCTTAGGGAGGACCCCTGTTACCCCATGTCAGCGTGATATTGCGCTCCGCAGTCTTCATTGGTGGCCTCTGGCACCAGTTTGCATTACCCGCATTCTGTGCCCATCTCCCCCAACGCCCCCCTCCCTCCCCTTAATGTCGTTCCCATTTTGTCAGGCTGTCCACCACTCAACTTCCAAATGTCTGGCGACTCCAACTGCATTAACATCTAACTCCTCCCCCCCCCCCCCCTCCTATCCCTCCTACTCGCCAACCTCTTTCAACCCGCCCCTAATTTTCGCCGAGCATCCATTTATTGATATTTTCTCTCTGCAGCCCATCGAGGGAACCTCCAAAGTCTGACAAACGTGATCTGTCAGATATGTCTGAAGATGCCAAGAAGCTGTGGGAGAAAAATGAGATGTAAGTACCTTTATAATTTTATCATCATCTTATAGTTTTTATCGTTAAAATAAAGTGACATAAATTATTATCAAAATGTGTAATTGGAATAGGGAAACTCAACAAGGATTCAAATGGAATATTAGTTATGCCCCTGCCCAATGGCGTAGCAACGGGGGTGTCCCCCCCCCCCGTGGATACCCCCATATATTTGTCTGTTAATCCCCCGCTACCACAAAAAAAAAACAGATTTTTTTTTTTTTTTTTTTTTTTTGTCTGTTGTGGTTTTGTTTGTACTCAAACCGACAAATGAAAAACACCGAAAAAAAATTAATGTAAGATTCAACCTCAATGGTCTATACCAGGGTTTCCCTAACTTTATCCCCCACGAACCCCCTGTGGATGTCAGAGTTGTCCACGAACCCCAAACTTTTCGAGACAAGATCTGAGTCATTATTATACTATAATAAGCATAAGAGTGCTTCGTAAAAGATCAAGTTGATAGTGTAATATTGTGGAGTTTGTCGATAGGTACGAATTTTGTACATTACTAAATTATTTGATATTTTCAGATTTTAGTTCAACAAAACGTACTCTAGTTTTGACCTTCAGAAACGTCTCACGAACCCCCTGGGATGGAGTCACGCACCCCCTGGGGGTTGATGCACCCCAGTTAGGGAACCTCTGATCTATACCATTAAACAGAACTGATTTAATCACAAAATCAATTGGAACTGTGAAATGTCACAATCAAAACGGTAATCAGGCTGCAGATAGCACACTCTAACAAGATAATTCGTATAGCCTAATCTACGTCTGGCGACGAGAGACTTTTACGAGGCCTAAACGAGTTCAAGTAGAACATTGATTCGCATGCGTACGAGTAGCCTACAAGGTTTCTAAGTACAAGTATTGCTGGCTATATATGAGTACCTAATATTGTACCCAATGTACTATAAGCCTTCTAGATTTCCAGAATCGTCCCAAGTTCCGAATACTATGCCTATATAGTAAAAAACCCATGAGGACAAATACAAGCATAGGCTATTATGTTATAGAATACCAGTATAGCCTATCTATCCTACCAGTCAGGATTTACTATCACGTCTGGCTGATGACCTCAACAATATAAAGGGGTCATAATTTCATCCATTGCGAATGTAACCTAACTCGATAAAGTTGAGCAAATCACGACAAATACTATTTTACAGACTTCTTTCAAATTGTATTCATTTCCCAGGGTTATGTATAGTCCCTGGCTTTCGTGCGTTTCTTACACCGCTTGTGGTGAGCTCTGTGCATAAGACCATGGAGCTATTACCGGCTCCATGATAAGACGTACGTATATACTCAACCTGACTATATAATAGACTAGACGAAAAACATTCCTTGCCAGGTATTCTTTGGGTCTACATGGTCCTATTTCTATTTATTTTCATATTAAAATGTAAGATTGACCTCTTTAGTACTTCTTTGAACTGTAAAATTCCCACAACAATAAGTTGCAGTTCTGACACTTAACCTAACTCGGTATAAATTCTGTTCTCTCTGAAATATCAGCCAAGTTCTGCAGTTAAAATTGTTTCGCACGTTTGTGTGCAATAAAGACCTCTCGGTGTCTAGACCATGCACTATGTTCTGTATCTACGTATAGTAAACTATTACAATATGTTTCTTTACTGTTTACGTGTTATAATTTGAGAGCCAAAACATTGAAAGTGGAGACATTACCGGAAATCAGAACATATTGACTACTATTAATTTTAACCCTTGTTTTGACCCCATAGTACATTTGGAAATCGGGCTATAAATAGCATAGTTGTATGAGCAACCGATACTGTCCCCGATTTTCAATATGGTCAGAGTACGAGCGGTAGTACAAATCCATGAAAGCGAGTACAAAGTATAGTGGTGACTAAATATGAAAAAGAGTACAAGTATATAGGTAACTATATGCGAAAACGTGTACACTTATAGAGGTAACTATATGTGAAAACGAGTACAGTTGTAGAGGTAACTATATGTGAAAACGAGTACAAGTATAGAGGTAACTATATGTGAACACGAGTTCAAGTATAGAGGTAACTATATGTGAACACGAGTACAAGTATAGAGGTAACTATATATGAAAACGAGTACATTTATAGAGGTAACTATATAACGAGTTCAAGTATAGAGGTAACTATATGTGTAAACGAGTACAACTTTATAGAGGTAACTATATGTGAAAACGAGTACAGTTATAGAGGTAAGTATATGTGAAAACGAGTACAAGTATAGAGGTAACTATATGTGAAAACGAGTTCAAGTATAGAGGTAACTATATGTGAAAACGAGTACAAGTAAAGAGGTAACTATATGTGAAAACGAGTACAGTTATAGAGGTAACTATATGTGAAAACGAGTACAAGTATAGAGGTAACTATATGTGAAAACGAGTACAAGTATAGAGGTAACTATATGTGAACACGAGTTCAAGTATAGAGGTAACTATATGTGAAAACGAGTACAGTTATAGAGGTAACTATATGTGAAAACGAGTACAAGTATAGAGGTAACTATATGTGAAAACGAGTACAAGTATAGAGGTAACTATATGTGAACACGAGTTCAAGTATAGAGGTAACTATATGTGAAAACGAGTACAGTTATAGAGGTAACTATATGTGAAAACGAGTACAAGTATAGAGGTAACTATATGTGAAAACGAGTACAGTTATAGAGGTAACTATATGTGAAAACGAGTACAAGTATAGAGGTAACTATATGTGAAAACGAGTACAAGTATAGAGGTAACTATATGTGAAAACGAGTACAGTTATAGAGGTACTAACTATATGTGAAAACGAGTACAAGTATAGAGGTAACTATATGTGAAAACGAGTACAAGTATAGAGGTAACTATATGTGAACACGAGTTCAAGTATAGAGGTAACTATATGCGAACACGAGTACAAGTATAGAGGTAACTATATATGAAAACGAGTACAGTTATAGAGGTAACTATATAACGAGTTCAAGTATAGAGGTAACTATATGTGTAAACGAGTACAACTTTATAGAGGTAACTATATGTGAAAACGAGTACAGTTATAGAGGTAAGTATATGTGAAAACGAGTACAAGTATAGAGGTAACTATATGTGAAAACGAGTTCAAGTATAGAGGTAACTATATGTGAAAACGAGTACAAGTAAAGAGGTAACTATATGTGAAACGTGTATAAGTATAGAGGTAACTATATGTGAAACGAGTACAAGTGTAGAGGTAACTATATATGAAAACGAGTACAAGTATACAGGTAACTATATGTGAAAACGAGTACAAGTATAGAGGTAACTATATGTGAAAACGAGTACAAGTATAGAGGTAACTATATGTGAACACGAGTACAAGTATGTGGGGAGTAACGAGGTAACTATATGTGAAAACGAGTACACGTATAAAGGTTACTATATATATGCTATAGCATACGAACTCGAGTCGAAACTTATAGGGTTGCAACAAAATTTCATAATTGATAGATAGATAAGATTGTCATAATATATAGGACTTCAAATTAATTTCTGAACTCAACGGAAGTTGTTAATTTATAGGATAACTTATCCGTGACCCTGTGCCCTGACCCTTGACCCTTTGATCGAAGAGAAGATACATCTATCATATCGTTCCTATACCTACTATTTTAAGTATATCATGGTTTACATACGTGAATATTCTAGCAGATAAGTTGTTAGAACCTTTGCTGTGGGTTGGGGGGGGGGGGCAGCGGACGTCACAAACTCCAAAATGCAAAAGGACAAGTGACTGTTTTAAGATGCATGGCAACCGGAAAGTTACCTCAAAATGTTTCCTACAAAATCGATCCACTCTGCACTTTTTTGACATATCAAGAATCCACATTTTTAATTTTTTTTAAAAAAAAATGAAAAAGAGTTGTTTTTATTACCAAAACTATAGGGGCACTTCGAATTGTATAAAACACCCGACCCCCCCTCCCCACTCCTCCCTGTGTGTCCCAGCCCTGTTGGTGGTTATATTTGTGAGGTATATATTTTATTAGTCTATGAAACTTAAGTGATAAAGCACAACCAACTGCTTTAATTGAAGCCTGTTTCCATATGAAACCTTTCAAACTGATACTTGTCATAGATCTTTGTTAAAATACTAAATACTATCTGTTTCCTTCCATGTCATTATCGGCGCCCCAAAGTAAAATTCCTGGCTACGGGCTGCTTCCGACTGCCATATACGATCCTTCCCGTCCATTATGACATCACGAATTACTGAGTAAATTAATTCTTTCAGATAACATTAACATCTTAACAAGCTATGAAGATGGAGACCATTTTTCAACATAATGTATGGAAAAAATAATTTAAGATGAAACTTCACTGTCCGAGCTATTTGACATTGTAATGTCATTCATATTCCATGCACGGTTGTATTTCTTTTACAAGGAATTTATCGTCATGAATCACAAAATGGAACATTTGATACTTTTCCTTAGTATTCCTTACTCCCGGCAGGCTCTGGGTCTGTTGTTCGTCGCGACTTCGATAAATCAGTAAGACTGTAACATTAAAGACTTCAAGTTGAAACAAGTGGCTCTGAATGTTTGCGAAAAAAACGACAGCTAAGAAAACAATGTGCTTTTCAGCATTTTCCGACAGAACTGAAAAAATTCACGTTCTACAGGGATATAAAAAATGTGTTTATGGTAAAGTAGTACCAAGTATTTCCCCCCTCTTTTGGCGATAGGAGTGTCTCGATGGTAACCACGGTAACGTTGTCCTTAAAAAAAAAATTAAAAAAAAAAAAAAAAAGTATTCCAAATTCGTTTTTACGCCATGGTTAGTTACCAGGCTTGACGAGGACTTGGAAAGGAGGGAGGGAGGTAGGGATGTGCAGGAGCCCACGGCCTCGGGCCCAGGGCCCGGGAAATACAGCACGACGACGGATATTGCATTCTCAATTTGAGAAAGATGATTATTCATACCTCCTTCAATGTACAGTGAACTTATGGAAACTTACGATAAAAAAAATGGTGGCCGGGTAACATCATTACTAGCACTTGACGTCCAATTGAAATCACATTTCGAAGCATAAAGCTATCACGTGTTCAAAGTTCGTATATATCGTCGGTGCTATATCTGTACTTTCGATTGTGAAATGGCGTTCCTTATTATTTAGGAGGCTAAATATGAACACATCAGCCGTATTTTGGTGTACCGGTATGGTTGATGTGCTTTCTGTACGCAAGCTCACCGAACTTTCACAATACATATAAATATACATACACACATACACACATGTTTGTATTACATTCACACCGAGGACCCGATTGTATTTTCCATTGTTCAAATCCACGTACCCTAACCTTAACAATACCCCATACAATAGAATTCTTCCGAGGACGTGGTGATTTAGAAATCACATCCGAGGACCTGGAATTCTTTTGTTCAAGTCCTCGGTCAGAATACAAAACAAACGCACACATACACACATGCATTCATTATGTCATAATTAAGGGGGGAAATCGTCTGGTATGTCTGTGGGTGTGGGTGTGTATATATGTGTGGCATTTGCTTGATAAGGAACTGAATAGTAACCATTACATACGTGAATTTGCATAAAGGCCTACGTGACTTTCAACTTGTTAAATGTAAACTTCAATGATTAATAAAACCGAATGAGTGATAAAATAAATATTAAAAATCTTTTTCATTATAGAGATTGACTATTTTTTTCTCGACATTTATTGTTTTCTTCACTTCGCTGCCGAGTGCACGGAGATTGAAGCAAGTATATATAATTGCAGCCTGGAGCCAATAAACTTTCCACAATAAATAACTGCCTTATACATATACGGGTCTGAGAACGAGCAACTTAAACGCCGCCGCGGCACTTCATTGAACCATTCTAACTGGCAAATTCTGTATAACAAATCTTGACAATAAAATGGCCTACGTGCAGGTGCTTATAAGTATCTGAACAGTGGTTATACCATCTAATCCCGACTTAATCCCGACTCAATTTTATGTTGTACACGAATCACCAAATTCAGATTTTAAAGACAAAAGACCTCCACAATAGGCGTCATCTAAACAATAAAATAGTGGATACGGTTTTTTTTTTCAGTTAACATATAACCCTTTGCTTATTCAGAGTTAAAAATTTAATCTTCTAACTAAGCTGGCCTCGCGAGACTTGAGTTATACAATGCAGCAACTTTATAATGCTATAGGTCAAACGACAAGACATGAGAATATGCCAATTCAAATTGAGTCGCGACGTGATGTCTGTTAACTACCTGTTGCTTTCCGGTCAGGATTCCTCGCAAATGCCCTTTTTCATTTGACATTTCATTGAAAATTAAATATATAAAAAAAATAAGGGTAAAGAAAGAAAATTAACCCAAAATTGTTCTCCGCAATCTTTTTGAAGTACAGATGTTCGAATTTTTTTTGGCTCTATATACAGTTTTCATTTTTACCTAAACATAACCCCAATAATCTTCCTTGTTATTGTTATTGTTTACGTTTTGTAAAGGAGCTCGCTATAACCTCCTCGCTCGTGGCAATATGACGTCATATTTTGGACAAAATGGCAACCGCGGTTATTCATCTTCAATACAAACTATTTAAGCTTTGCCTCTCTATCTCAGATTTGGAACACACAACAGATGAGACCGACACAGTATAGGCCTACTCACAACTTATGACACTATGCATAAACAATGTACCTGACAGTGTCCTTGTATAACACACAGTAAATGGTGCTTATTTGCCCCCCTCCCCTCCCCGTCAAAGCTATATCGTTGTAAAAACGTGCATGTGTTATTGCAATTTATCACTTCAAGTATAGGCCTATTATAAGTTGGTGTCGCTTGAGCCACGTATTACATGGGTATATACTCTCAGGCTGTGATCTTATATATATATTTCCTAACATCTGTTTGAACACTTGTATTGTATTCAGCGAGATATTTCAAACTCCATAATCACCATAACCATATATATATAATTATATTTGCACGAAATTCAACGAAAGCCTACGCGCTAAATAGCATTGTATCGTGCCGAAATATGTTACAAGAGTTATTCAGCAGCTAGCAACTTTGGTGGCCTTTTTTCGACAAAATAAACACACTCGCCAACCACACAGCCAAGGGCGCCGGGGGGCTGGGGGGCGCCAGCCCCCACCAGTGAAAAATATGGAGGGGCGGAAGTATCATTCCGCCCCCCCCCCCGCTTCGCAAGTCAGAAAACCCCTTTTTCATTTCCAAATGAGAAAAAAAAACTCATTTGGAGCACCAAATTGCATCTAAGGCCAGGTGAAAATGCAAATTATTTACCAAATGGAGTGGGTGTTGAAGTGTGCTATATTGCACCAAATTGCATCTGAGGCCACCTGGAAATGCAAAAAAAGGTGAGGGGGACACCCCCTCCCCTTGGACCCCTTCCCAGGCCGGCCGTCAGTCTTCAGCCCCCCACTCAAAAGTACGCCACTGCACACAGCTCAAGACTCATAGCAGAACCAAAAAAAAAATCATAACAGAGGTAATGACTTCTGCCCATAGTAACAAGAAATCCAACAGGAAGTCATAATCGTTTGTAAACATGTATATACACAAGAAGTGTTAGAGCTGATTCGGATATTGTGACCGGCTGTGTTTTCATGTAATGTAATGGCATTACGAAGAGCTTGATTATACGATGTTTCAATGTTATCTTCTTGTTAAAATACAAATTTAGACAAAATCCCCCGTGTCATTTTCCAGACATTTATTGTTGAAGGTGTCACCTTTCTGAACCACAAGGGAACAAGTTGGAGCAAAAATGTATACATAGGTCGAGACTTTAGTTGAACACTAGTAGTTGTTACTCAGGTTTTCACGCGTTGAGCGATCATCAGACAACTGGTTTAGCTTCAAGTTGTTCTCCTGGAATAGACTCATCGTCGGGATTACCGGGGATAAACCGAGGGTAAACGACTCATAACAAATGAATGGAACACGTTGAACTAAGGAGACGATATGTGTGACATTTTTATTAAACCCCCTGCAGTTGCTAGAAGACAACCTCCCAGCCTACGTAACATCCTTGTTAGGAGTCGTTTACCCTCCACCGACACTCCCCAACCCAAGGGGAATATCATATGTGGTAAACCCCGGTGTAAGGTCTGTCATCATATGATCACGGACCCTGACATACATCTCTCTGCCTCAGGGGTGTGTTTACATCCTGGTCCATACAATTGTGACACTCCATGTGTGATATATCTTATCACTTGTGTTCTCTGTCCTGATATACAATACATTGGCCAAACCTCCACTCCTTTTCGCCTACGACTTAATAATCACAAAAGCACAATTAGACTCAACAAAACCAGTTTTTCAGTGGCTGAACATCTTAAAATTCCACAACACAATATCAACTGTCCTAAGTTTGCCAGAATCCTGGGTAATTTGTCTGACCATAATAAAAGAAACTTGAAGGAATTCGAATAGATCCTTAGTGTACGTTCACACTGTCATGGTCTCAATAGGGATATGGCTTTTCTTTCCGGGTTCAAGCACTTCGAGCAGTCTGGGTCTTACGGTAGACCATCATGATTTCAATCACTCTTTTTACACCTGACGATTGACCAGGGTGTCCGGAAATTTGTGTAGCGTGTATTCTATTCTAAATATTATGTTGGATTTAAAGGCATTACATGTTGTCCTTATCTTTTCCACTATATATATATATATATATATATATATATATATATATATATATATATATATATATATATATATATATATATATATATATATATATAAACATACATGAACACATACATACATAAAAGGGAACATATCGTTATCACCGCTATGCATCCAGGTATTGAGTATTACTAAGAATAGTACCATTAGGGTATATTCGTTTCA